>NC_071595.1:1642500-1782500 GCF_024509145.1 Vidua macroura | reverse complement strand
TGATGGATGATGGATGGATGATGGATCCATGGATGATGGATGATGGATGATGGATGGATGGATGGATGGATGGATGATGGATGGATGGATGGATGATGGATGGATGGATGGATGATGGATGATGGATGATGGATGGATGGATGGATGGATGGATGGATGATGGATGGATGGATGATGGATGGATGATGGATGGATGATGGATGATGGATGGATGGATGATGGATGGATGGATGGATGATGGATGGATGGATGGATGATGGATGGATGATGGATGGATGGATGGATGATGGATGGATTATGGATGATGGATGGATGATGGATGGATGATGAATGGATGGATGGATGGATGATGGATGGATGGATGGATGGATGGATGGATGATGGATGGATGGATGATGGATGGATGATGGATGGATGGATGGATGATGGATGATGGATGGATGGATGGATGGATGGATGATGGATGATGGATGGATGGATGGATGATGGATGGATGGATGATGGATGGATGATGGATGGATGATGGATGATGGATGGATGGATGGATGATGGATGATGGATGGATGGATGGATGATGGATGGATGGATGATGGATGGATGGATGGATGATGGATGGATGATGGATGGATGGATGGATGGATGGATGGATGATGGATGGATGGATGAACGGATGGGACACCTCAGTGCCGAGGGTGGGGTTTGACGAGCAGCAAGGACAGGACAGCTAGGGCACGAGGAGGAGGAAAAGGGCAGGAAAGAGCCAGGACCTGAGGTGGAAAAGGTCCTTCCCATCATGGAACCAGCCCAGCTGGCTCTGCCCTGGCATCCGCGGGGATCCCAGCACGGCCCCGTTCCAGGATTGCTCCCTGAGGGGGCTCCTTTGGGGGCTGGGCGAGGATTCTCCTCCCATGGGAGCTTGTGGATTCCACCTCCTGTCCTTCATCCCTGGCTCTGGGGAGCAGGGTAGGAGCAGGGATGTAGCAGAGTAGGAGCAGGGATGAGCAGGGAAGGAGCAGGGAAGGAGCAGGGATGGAGCAGGGAAGGAGCAGGGAGGGAGTAGGGATGGAGCAGGAACGGAGCAGGGAAGGAGCAGGGAAGGAGCAGGGATGAGCAGGGAAGGAGCAAGGAAGGAGCAGGGATGAGCAGGGATGAGCAGGGATGGAGCAGGGATGAGCAGGGAAGGAGCAGGGAAGGAGCAGGGAGGGAGCAGGGAAAGAGCAGGGAAGGAGCAGGGAAGGAGCAGGGATGGAGCAGGGAAGGAGCAAGGAAGGAGCAGGGATGAGCAGGGATGAGCAGGAACGGAGCAGGGATGAGCAGGGATGAGCAGGGAAGGAGCAGGGAAGGAGCAGGGATGGAGCAGGGAAGGAGCAGGGATGAGCAGACCCCCCGGCCCCCCCGCGGAGGCACAGCCGGCTCTGTAATTAAGCCAAGTGGGAAAGGTTGCCATGGCACCAACAGCAAAGAAACGAAGCTGCACCTTCATGGCTGCTCCGGAGCCTCGGGGCGTTGCCAGCCCCTCTGCCCGAGGCGCTGGGAGGCCGCGGGGCACCGGGGGGCCCTGTGCCAGCCCCTGGGCGCTGCCCGGCGTGGGTGGAGGGGCAGAGGCGCTGCGATGTGGCAGCGGGGCCCCGGGGCTGTGCCTCGGCTGATCCTCCGGGATCTGAGGCTGTCCCGGCCGGTTCCATCCCGCCCTTCCCCTGCTGTGCCTCTGTCCCTGTCCGTGCCCGCTGGGTGCAGGTGGCTCTTGGGGGGTTCTCCTATGGAACCGAGACTTGGGGGGCTCCCCCAGCCCCCCAAACCTGCCGCCTGCTGCCGCCAACATCCCGGAGCCGGCCCTGCTGGAGGAGGTGGCTCCATCACATCCCGTTGTCCTGGCAACGGGCGAGGATGCTGCGGAGCCGGGCCTGGCCTGTCCCCTCCGGCTCCGGGAATGTCCCCCCTGCTCCTGGATCTTCCCCGCCGCTTTTCCCGGCCAGGCAGCGAGGGAAAGCCGGGTTGTGCTGGCTGTCCCCTCCTCACTGTCACACCGCACACGGGACTGCGGTGTTTGGTGGCATTTGTGTCCCCGTGTCCAGCCCAGCTGAGGAACAAACCAGGGCCACGGGCACAGCCAGGGGCTGTGACAAAGCAGGACAGATCTCAGCCATTCCCATGCCCGGGATTTATTTTCTCTCCCTCTGTCCCACATTCCGAGCCGTTCCTTGCCCTTTCTCTGGCCTTGCACTCCTGTTGTGTTTCTGCCGCGACAAAAATAGCCCGAGAGGTGCTAAAATAGAATTAAGGATATGTAAATGCTGTTTGTGCTCGCCCTGTTGCCTCCTTCTTTTCAGCAGCAATGATGATTTTCCTGCCAACCTCAGCCCGGGGAGGCGTTTGGGATCAGGGAATGCTGGGACACGGAGCTTTGCCGGGGGGTGGGATGGATTTGTGAACTCCCCTTGGCACCCATGACCCTTTTTCCAGAAGCTCCTCTAAATCCTGGGGTTTTCCACCCAAACTTGGACCAGCTCCCTTTGGTCACCCCGTGGGGGGAACTCGGCATTCCACGCCGAGTGGAGGCTTGGCACTCGGCAGGAATTTGGGGGGGGGGGGGATCAGGCTCTGCCCCGAGGCAGGGGTTGGATTCTGGTGGAGGCAGAAGCTTCGCAGCTCCCTCGATCCCTCCTGACGCGGCGAGGGAGGGATAACTCGGGAGCGCTGCCATGAATCTCGGCTGCTCCCGCGACTGCCGAGGGGAAGGAATTAAGGGGAAGGAATTAAGCACTTTGAGAAGCTGGCAGAGCTCCCTCTGGGAGCCCTGCGGCGGCTTCTTCAAACCCCTCCTTCCCCTCAGAAGTTACAACACGCGGCCAGCGCCGATCCCCGCCCCGCTGCTCTCCCACATCCACGGGCGTTATCCCACCCCTGAGAGCCGGGAGAGCCCCAGATTCCTGCCCACACCGCCTGTCCCCCTTGCCCCGGCCTGGTTTGTCCCCGTGGGTCGCGCTGGGGAGGCTGGCAGGGCTCGGGGCCGTGGGTGTGAGCTCTGCCAGCCGGCGCAGATGCTGCCTTCGCTCACACGACAGCTCCGCTTCCCCTCTCCAGATTTTTGCCCTGGAAAAGTAGGGCACAGCCACGGCTGCCCACGTCCTCCTCATCCCCCCTCATCCCTGGCATCTGCTGCTCCTCGTGCTGGGGACGGGGGAGCAGCCGGGGCCCAGCGGAGGGATGGGATTTGGGGTGGGGGGGGTTGGATTCGGGATGAGACCCAAAAGCGGCTCCCTTCGCGGGCAGGGTGGCACTCCCTGGCAGCGCCGCCGCTCCGTGTCACCTCCCAGCTTGGGAAGGAGCATCGGGCACCTCCGGGTGCTCCTCGGGACGGGGTGGAGCAGCAGGATGAGGTGCCCCGCAGCCACCCCCGGGCTCGGCACCGGGCGGTGCAGGGCGGCAGCACAATCTGCATGTAAATGGGGATATTTAAAGCCGGAGCCGGGTGGGAAGCGAAGGAATCAATTTCCCAAGTGGGAGGGCGGGGTGTTATTTTTACATCGCGCTGGATACGCAGCTTAAATCTGGCCCTGGAAGATGGAGAGGAACCGGGGCGGGTGGGGAAGGCGAATCGCGTCCCTTTAGCAGCGCCAGCCCCGCACGGGGAGGTGGCAGGAGGGGACAGCGAGCTCCGCGTGCTCTCGTTGGTGTCCCCATCGGGTCGGTGCCCCCGGCTCTGAGCGTTCCCTGCTCTCCAGCTCTTTTTGTGTCACCGCTGGGCACGGCCTGGATCCGTGGGCGTCCTCACGGAGCCGTGGCTGCTCTTCCAGCAGCGCCGCCGGGTTTGGAGGTGGGCAGGGGCTCGTGGTTAATTAAGAGGATCATTCAGAGCCACTCGTAGTGTAGTGTGTTGTCTTCTAATTGTTGCGATTCTGTCCCTGTGCCAGCTTCCATTAGCAACAAAACCCACTTATCTTGTTCTTCCCTATCTCTTCCCTTTATATTTTTATCCTCCCCTCTCCCTGCGAGTCTTTCTCTCTCCTCTTTTTTTCCCCAGCCCCAGCACCGCAGCAATAATTCCACCAGTCGTCATCTCGGTTGACAAAACACCGCTGATGTGACAGCTCCGAGCTATGAAATCTCCCTTACCGCTCGATAATTAATTTACTAATTGCGTGCGCTGCTCCCGGGCCAGCTCCGAGGCCAGCGGTGCCACCCTGACCCCGCCGTGCCCGGGGTGTCCCCTCCCTGGGTTGTCCCCAGGAGGATGTGGCTCTCCTGGGAATGGGGGAATTGGGGTGGAGGGAGGGGAGGGGATGCAGGGAAGTGCCACCAGTGCCACCAGTGCCACCAGTGCCACCCAGAATGGGGGAATCGGGATGGAGGGAAGGGGATGGGATACAGGGAAGTGCCACCAGTGCCACCAGTGCCACCCAGAATGGGGGAATCGGGATGGAGGGAAGGGGATGGGATACAGGGAAGTGCCGCCAGTGCCACCAGTGCCACCCAGAATGGAGGAATTGGGATGGGGAGAAGGGGATGGGATACAGGGAAGTGACCCCAGTGCCACCAGTGCCACCCAGAATGGGGGAATTGGGGTGGAGGGAGGGGATAGGATGCAGGGAAGTGCCACCAGTGCCACCAGTGCCACCCAGAATGGGGGAATCGGGATGGAGGAAGGGAAGGGATGCAGGGAAGTGCCACCAGTGCCACCAGTGCCACCAGGAATGGAGGAATTGGGATGGGGAGAAGGGGAGGGGATGCAGGGAAGTGCCACCAGTGCCACCAGGAATGGAGGAATCGGGATGGAGGAAGGGAAGGGATGCAGGGAAGTGCCACCAGTGCCACCTGGAATGGAGGAATTGGGATGGAGGTAGGAGATGGGATGTAGGGGGTGCTGGGGAAGGCTGAGTGCCCCCAGTGCCACCTGCTTTTCTGCCCGGGTGAGCTGCCAGCTCTGCCAGCCACGCTTGGGTGACTTAACGTGTCACCTCCATCGCGTCTCACTGCAGAGAAGGTTTCAAAACCGCTCCATCAGTTGGGGGAAAAACCCAAAAACCAACAAAGCGACCCTTTTCTGCCTCCATCCCAGTGGATAAACGAGTTTTTCCTGGTCCCAGTGCGGGATGGGATTTGCCACCGCCTTCCCATGGCATCCCCAAAATCCCTCCAAGCTGGATGCTCATCCCGTGCCTCCTCCTGTAGGCTGGGAATGTTGATGGAGGGAGAGCAGAGGTTTTTCCCTCCTTCCCATTCCCACCCCTTCCCAAACCCATCCAGACCCGTCCCGTTCCCACCCGGGGATTCCGGCGGCTGCGGAATGTTGGGATTTGCCCTGAGGGCAGGAGTCGAAATGAGCAAACCCTGCCGGAGCCAGGTGACATCCCTCACTCCGACACCGCATTCCTGCAGGGAAATGTTGGGTTTTGCCTCGTTTTGCTGGTTTTTCTTGGCTTTTTTTTTCCCCCCCTCCCTTCGCTGTCTCAAAGCCCAGACGGTGTTTTGTCACCGGCAGGAAAAATTCCTGTCGCCGGTGGGAGCGATGGAGCAGGGCCTCAGCCGGGCAGGGGCTTCAATCACTCTGTCAGGGGTGAAACCACCTCTGTTTGGGGTTAAATCTCCCTATTTGGGGTTAGCCCGGGGGGAAAACCCCATATTTGGGGTTAGACCCCCCTATTTGGGGTTAAAATCTCCCTATTTGGGGTTAATCAAGGGATTGAACCCCCATATTTGGGGTTAAACTCCCCCTATTTGGGGTTAAAATCTCCCTATTTGGGGTTAGCCTGGGGGGAAAACCCCATATTTGGGGTTAAACTCTCCCTATTTGGGGTTAAAATCTCCCTATTTGGGGTTAATCAAGGGATTGAACCCCCACATTTGGGGCTAAACTCCCCTATTTGGGGTTAAAATCTCCCTATTTGGGGTTAACCTGGGGGGAAAACCCCATATTTAGGGTTAGACCCCCCTATTTGGGGTTAAAATCTCCCTATTTGGGGTTAATCAAGGGATTGAACCCCCATATTTGGGGTTAAACTCTCCCTATTTGGGGTTAAAATCTCCCTATTTGGGGTTAGCCTGGGGGGAAAACCCCATATTTGGGGTTAGACCCCCCTGTTTGGGGTTAAAATCTCCCTATTTGGGGTTAATCAAGGGATTGAACCCCCACATTTGGGGTTAAACTCCCCCTATTTGGGGTTAAAATCTCCCTATTTGGGGTTAATCAAGGGGTTAAACCCCATATTTGGGGTTAAATATCTTCTATTTGGGGGTTGCACCCCTATATTTAGGGTTAAACCCTCATATTTAGAGTCAACCCAAGGGTTGCACCCCCATATTTGGTGTTAAACCTCCCCTATCCGGGGTTACCCCAGGGGTTAAAACTCCCTATTTGGGGGTTAAACCCCCTTATTTGGGGTTAACCCAGGAGTTACACCCCCACTTTTGGGGTTATCCCCTCCTGTTTGGGGTTGAGTGAGGAGGACAGACCCCGCCGCTGCCCCCAACCCACGGAGAACCCACCACGGCCTGGCTTTAGGAACGGCTGGAACTTTTTTTTTTTCTCCTCTAGCTTTGCGTCCAGGGAGGCGCCACGAGCCGAGCCCCATTGCAACGAGAGGGAAACTGAGGCACGGCCGGTGGAATTTGATGTCCCCCAGGGCACGGAGCTGGCTGTGCCAAATGTCACCGTCACGGCCACTTGATGGGGGGGGGTGAAGCGCCCTGTGCCCGGTGCCAGCGGCATTCCAGGGCTGCCACCTCGTCGCCGGGTGAATAAATAACGTGTCGCCTCCGCCGCCGCGGGGCTGCTGGCGCCGTAATTGCTTTTTGGGAGCCGCAATTACCGGGCAATGTTGCGGAACGTGTCGTGCCCGCGGGGCCGGAGCGCGCTCCCGCCGGGATCCGAGCGTTGGTGGCAGCTGGTGACACCCCAGAGGGCACCGAGGAGGGCACGGCCGAGCTCTGGGTGCTGCTGGCACCGCCCTGCCCTGAGCCGGGCTCCCAAATCCCCCCCTGGCCTCGCCCCAGCCGGGCTTTGCCCCGCTCGGAAATGGCGAGGGAGCTGGCAGGAGCTGTGGAGAGTTCTGAGCATCCCAATCCTCCCCTGCTTTCCCAAAAAAAAAAAAAAAAGGGGGGGGGGGATTTGGGGGCCGTGCCCCGCTGGGACCTGCGAGAACTCAGGCAAAAACCCCCAAAATCCCCAAAATAAACGGCAGCAGAGTGCGAGCCGCGGGGAAGGGAGCGACGATTTGATGTGCTCACAAAAACCCCGCGTGCAAGCGGGACTTTGCATGAGCAATTCCATCCATTTTTAATGGCGGGCCCCGGGGGAAAAATCGAGTTTCCCTCGTGCCAGGGAGCACAAAGCGATCGGGGTGGAGCAGGCAGCGCTCCAGAGGCTCCTCTTTCCCCCGTTTTCCTGGGAAACACCCCCTTGGCAGAGCCCTGCAGGCGCTGCCTGGGTCCGGGAAGGTTTTTTTCCGGCTGGTTTTGGGGTGGTTTGGGCACGGGAGAAACGTGCTCAGCTCGGTGTGGGGTTGTTCCTGCTCTGGGCGTGGGGTTGTGGCTCTTCCTGGTGGCAGCCAGGGATCATCCCCTGGGATTTGGGGTCGCAGCTCCCTGCGGGGCTCCGGGATTTTGGGAGCATCCAGAGGCTCATGTGAATGTCTCTCCTCAAGATTCCCAGAGAATCCGGCCCAGCGGGGACAAGGAGAGTGACAGGTCCTGCCGAAAATGGGTTTTTCTGGGGGGAAAAAAAATTATTTTTTATTCCTGATCATCCCAGCTCCGTTCATCTCCCGTGGCAGGACACTCAGAGCTTCCCTATGGATGCAGCACCCCCTGCCCAGCAGGATGGTGGCACCTGGGACAACTTGGGGACACCTCACCATCCTCTGCCACCCCGAGGCTTCCCTGGGAGAGGTGGCAGGAGCCTGGGGAAGCAGCAGGAGAGGGATTTTTGGGATGGAGCTCTGGGGAGCCTCTCCAACCTGTGCCAGGGACATGGAACACCTCATTTACCGGGATATTTCTTCTGTCAGAGCGGGAGGAAGCAGCTGCTATCTGTACAAACAAAATTAGGCCAAAGGAGGAAAGTAATTTTGTCAAAGAAATAGGGAGATGCAGGGGGAGATGGAGAGGAGACAGATGAATAAACACAATCTACATAGGAACTGATAAAAATTCAATTTCTGCTCACACACGTCCCGGTCTCACTCACACCCTTCCTCTCCTCCTCTCCACGCGCTCCCTGGTGTTGTCTGCATCCATCTGGGATGTGGGAGGCAAACACAATGATCCTCTCCTGCCTTCAGCATGCTGGAAAATTTTTCCTTTAATTATGGCGCTTTAATTCCCGTCCAGCTCCAGCTTTACGTTCCGCGGCGAGCAGAGGCAGCCTGGGAGAGGGGCTGGCCCCGGGATGGGGGGGTCCTGTGGGTGTGACCCCATTCCCACCGCGATCCCAGTACGGGGTGCCCGGATGGGGATCTGGGATTGGAGCACGTGGATGAGAGAGCTGGAAGGAATTGGCGATTCCTGGGAGTTATCCCCGATTCTCCCTGGGGATTCCTGGAGCTGTGGGAGCACAAAGGGCTCTCCTGGCTGGGTTTTTAGGGCATTTTGATGTGGTTTATACAAAAAAAGAACACTTTCAAAGTCTTCATGGGGTTGCTTGTGCCCCGTGGCTCGTCTGGAAGCTGGGATGTTGCACTCCGAGCAGGAATGATGTCCAGAGGGAAGGACCTTGGGTCCATCAGGGAATTCCTGCCTGGAAAATCATCCATGGGAGCTTCAGGACTGACCACAGGCCGGGCTGGGAGCTGGAGGAGGCAGAGAGGCCGTTTTTGAGCCACTCCTCTCCCCACCCCCGCGTCCCTGTGCCCATCCTGGTTCCCAGTCCCTGCCTTCTCCGCCTCCTCCAGATCCATGGGAACCCAGCCTGGGCTCTTGGAGGAGACTTTTCCTGTCCATTCCTCCATGCTCTGGTTCCAGAGGGAGCACCTCGCAGCTGGCAGGCCCCTGAGGGGCAGCTTTTGGCCAGGCTGATGGTGGTGGCACCTCTGTCATTCCCAAACCCAGCGCTGGAAGAGCAGGAGGCTCTTCCAAACAGGTCTGGAGCTGTCCCAGGGCTGTGCAGGGCTGACCCTTCTCCCTTCTCCCTTTTCCCCCTGACCCCTATCCCACCTTCCTCTCTTCCCTTTTCCCCTCATCCTGGCTCTCCAAGGCGTTGCAGAGCCACACCTGGAGCTGGGGACGCTCCCACGGGGGTGTCCTGCGTGTCCCCTGCAGCTGGTGACACGGGACAGCGCGGTCCCTGTCCCCAGGGAGCGGGGCGGGGACGGATCGATGGGAGCAAAGCGGAGGCACTTTCCGGTCTGTTCCAGGGGCAATGGAGCGTGGAAAGGGCCGTGCCCGCGGGGCCAGCACGGGCCCTGCCCCCTCCTGCCTCTCTCCGAGCCCCGGGAAGGCCGGGCCTCGCCGGGTGGCACCGGAGCATCCTCAGGGATGCATTGTCCCCAGGGATCCCCGCTCAGGGGACACCCGGCAGTGGGGGCTCTGCTCCAGTCCCTTCCTCGGGGGGTTGGGAGGCTCCAGGGAGAGCTGGGAGAGGAGAGAGAGGGTGAGGGGCACCCAGGTCCCTCTCTGCACACCCAGGTCCCTCCCTGCACACCCAGATCCCTCCCTGCACACCCAGGTCCCTCCCTGCACACCCAGGGCCCCCCTGCACACCCAAATCTCTCCCTGCACACCCAGGACCCCCCTGCACACCGGAGCATCCTCAGGGATGCGTTGTCCCCAGGGATTCCCGCTCAGGGGACACCCGGCAGTGGGGGCTCTGCTCCAGTCCCTTCCTCGGGGGTTTGGGAGGCTCCAGGGAGAGCTGGGAGAGGAGAGAGAGGGTGAGGGGCACCCACATCCCTCTCTGCACACCCCCGTTTCCCCTGCACGCCCCCGTGTGCGGGGGCTGAGCTGAGCTGCAGCCCGGTTTCCCTAGGAAACCAAGCGGAGCCCAAAATCCCGCAGGGAAGCGCTGGAGGGGCTCCAGGAGGCGGCTGGGAGAGCTCTGCACCCCGGCGGCCTCGCTGTCCCAGCGATGGCAGTGACAGCGTGGTGGCACTCGGGGAGGTGCTGGTGGCAAGTTGGGGGGGCTTGGAAAGGGGGGTTTGGGGCTGGTGACAGAGCTGGGGTGCAGCAGGGCTGTCCCCACCGGTGCTGGCATGAGCAGGATGACCCAGAGGATCCCCTCCCGAGGCACAGGGGTTTTGGGGGCTGCTCCTGCCACCCCGAGCCTGGAATCCTGCTGCCAGGGGGCATTTTCCTGGGAATACCCCTGGGCGAGGGGGAGGAAGGAGTGCCTTGTTCCGGGATTGATCCCTGGGGACCCGAGAAGGAAGAGCCTCTTTGCGGGTGGCAGGGTCACACCCTCCGTGTGCTCCCTCCGTGCCTCCTCCTCCTCCTCTTCCTCCTCCTCCTCCCCTCCTCCTCCTCCTCCCCGGGCCTTTCGCACGCTGCCAAGCGAAGATGCATTTACCGGGCTGCACGCTCCGAAAGTTGCTCCGCTCCCCTCCAGGCAATTAAAGGGAAGCTATTTCTCCTCAATCAGGCGTATTTGAATATGGAAATGATTTTTAATTACTCAGAGTCAATATCGTTTTATCACCCAAATGTGTTTGAACGAGGCTCGCCCGTATTTGCAGGGTGTCTAATAAGCGGAATGCAAATTCCCCCTGATCCTCGGGTCTCGTGTGTCCCGCCGAGCCGCAGGAAGGTGCTGCCCTTTGGAAATTTCATTCCCAGGCTCCTGAGGGGACAGAGAATCCCGGTTAACCCCTGCCCCGACGGGAAAATCCAAGGGAAGGGACACGGGGACAACAAGTCGTGGCCATCCCCGTCTCGCCTGGCCCCGAACATGCCCGGGGTCAGCTCCGCGCGGAGCCGGTGACAGCTCGGCAGCCTCAGATCCCCGGCCATTGTCTGCTGATTAATTTGCTAATTATGTTCTGCTCTAATCCGAGGGCCTGGCGGCGGTGTGGAAATGTCAGGCACTTGTTTATGCCCCGGGTTGCTGGCGGAGTGACAAAGGCAGCGTCCCGCAGGTGCCACCACGCGTCACCTGGCCCCGCCGGCTCCGAGCTCTGACGCTGCCACCTCCCACAGCCTCAGTTTCCCCCACAGGAGCTGGGAATACCTGGGTTCTCCCCTGTCCACTCCGGGTGGGAGCGCTGGCACCGCAGCCTCAGTGCCAGCTGTCCCCAGCACTGTGGGGCTGTCACCGGGGCTGGGCATGGCCCTGTCCTCCCTGCCGTGGCTTCGTGCAGGATTGGCACTGCTCAGAGCTGGCCCTGAACGTCCCCTCTGGAGCCACGGGGGGGGTTTGGGGTTATTCCAGATCCCCCATCCCGGTGCAGCCACACCCAAAGGGGACTGGGCCTGGCTGCTGTCCCCGCTGCGGGGTTGTCACAGGGGGTGACAGGTGACCAGGGTGGTGTCCAGGACAGCTTCCCTCGGCTCCCAGTGTCCCCATTCAGGACTTACCGGGCTCCAGCTCCCTGGGGAGATGTCACCCCCTCGCTAACAAGGGGACAAAGGAGGCGGCTGAGCGGTTTCCCAACATCCAACCTCTGGGTTTTCCTGCTGTGCAAAACCCATCAGGTGTCGGGGTTGAGCTCCTTCCTGCCAGGCTGACACCCCGCTGCTGCCGCTGCAGCCGGGCTTTCTGCAGCCCTCATGTTTATTAATCGAGATGAATATTTATGCAAAGTTCCTCGCTTCTGGAGCGGCTGCTCGAATGCAGGCATGATCTGGCCACTGCTGCCGGGCTGGGCAGTGAGATGGCTCCGCTGGAAAAGGGGCTGAGGGTGGCATTGCTCCGTGCCAGGCTGCTCTGGATCAGGGAGGGTCTCCCAGGAAGCAGCTGGAGCTGAAAATCCCAGTTGTCCCACTGGTGTTGTGCTCATCGCTCAGTCCCACAGGCCCAGCAGGGAGGTCAGCGCCTCACCCCGCAGAAATTCCTCTGATTTGCCCCCAAAAACTCTCCCCAGCGTGCCCAGCCTGGCACCTCGGGCCCTTCGTGCTGCCCTGCCCTGTGCCACAGCATCACCTGGCACAGATGGACAAGGATCAGCCCCGATCCATCCCTGACTGCACAAAGAGCCTGGGAATACCAAGATGGGGATGCTGAGCTGAAATCCATCCTCCTGGGCACATCCAGAGGCCCGGGAGCCACTTGGGAAGGGCTTTTGGCTGTGCCCTCAGTCCGGAACAAACCACAAGGCGAAATTTATTCCATGGCTTGTCCTTCCTCTGCCTCTCATCACCTGCGCTCTTTTTTCCCGGCCTTTTCTCCCTGACGCCAAAACTCCACTGAAGGTCCCTGGGAGGGAGCGGTGGCCGCGGGCAGGGCGGTGCTCCCATCAGAGCGGATTATCCTGCACCCCCCCCGCTCCCCTGTTTACGGCTGGTTTTGCTTTCCCGCTGGAGCAATTCGCCGCCAAGTTTACGCGAAGCGATTCCGACAAGCGGCTGTCGTTACCGGCTGCGTCCCCTCCCGCCTCGCCCCCTCTTCCACCTTTCTGAAAAGCCGTCGCTCCCCGCCCTGCTCGGGGTGGGGGGACAATCCCTGGGGATGGAGCCCAGCGGGGGCAGGATGAGCATCCCCACTCATCCAGGGGCTGGACTCAACTCTTCCCTGCATCCTCACCGGGCAGCTGCCACCTCGGTGACTCTCCCTGGCCCTGATTTCTGTGCCAAATGAAGGGGAAACAAGAGCTCTGTGCTGGAGGCAGCGGTGCCGGCTGCCGGTGCTTGGCTGTCCCGGTGTGCCCGGTCCCTGCGGCCGTTAATGACAGCGGTGGCACCGGGGACCTCGTGTCAGCCTGGCGGGTTTTTATGGCCCTAATGGACGGCTCTGATTCCCAGCGAGCCACAAAGCCCCGGTGTCACCACCTCCGCGCGCTGCTCTAATTACACCCTGCGAGGAGCTCCGCTCGTGCCCAGCCCCCGGATCTGATCCGCGGGCACCGGAGAGGCCCCGCTCGGTGTTTTCCCACATCCCAGCCGCTCACGGCAGCGAGGAGGAGGATGAAGGCTCAGACCCCTCGCCCTGGACAGCTGAGGACACCCTGGGGTGGGGTTCTCCAGTGCTTTTCCAAGCTGTGCCTGAGGGGCTGGGGGGGATGAGCACCCCCCTGGTTGAGGATTTGGTGGCAGCGGCGCTCCCGCGGTGTCGGGGGAGGTTTGCAGGGATGCAGCAGCAGCAACAAGCGGCTCCGGAGAGCACCCAGTTGTCCTGGTAACAGTGGGTGCCTCCCGCTCCCACAGCTCAGCCCCCCCGGAGCCGGAGCCCCCCAGCTCCTCTTTGCCCCCCTGGGCCAGCGGGGATTTGGTGGCGAGGGGACACAGAGAACGGGAATGGACAGGCAGCAGCAGGGGGACACGGCGGCCTTGTGGGACAGAGTGACACGAGCCAGGATGTGCCACAGCTTCAGGGAAGACCCCATGGGCATGGTATCCCCCGCCGCACCCCGCACTGCGTCCTGCACCACAACCCGTGTTGCACCCGCTGTTGCAGCCGGTATTGCATCCTGCATCCCCCACCGCTTCCCATGTTGCATCCTGCATTGCATCTCACGTTGCATCCTGCATCCCACAGCAACCCCACGTTGCATCCTGCATCCCACAGCAACCCCACGTTGCATCCTGCATCCCACAGCAACCCCACGTTGCATCCTGCATCCCACAGCAATCCCATGTTGCATCCTGCATCCCACAGCAACCCCACGTTGCATCCTGCATCCACCACCGCTTCCCATGTTGCATCCTGCATTGCATCTCACGTTACATCCTGCATCCTACAGCAACCCCACGTTGCATCCTGCATCCCACACCAACCCCACGTTGCATCCTGCATCCCACAGCAACCCCACGTTGCATCCTGCATCCCACACCAATCCCATGTTGCATCCTGCATCCCACAGCAACCCCACGTTGCATCCTGCATCCCACGCCGCATCCCGCCATCCTCTTGCAGGTGCAAGAGGCCCCTTTGGAAATCCCCAGCTCCCTCAGCCGTGCTGGGCTGCTTGGCTGAGGGAGCAAACAGCTCCCGGGAAGCCGGGAATGACCCAGGGAGCCGTGGTTTTGGGATTGCTCATCCACGGAGCTGCGCTGAGCTGTATTTACAGAGCCGGGGTCGGGGATATCCTCCAGCTCCGGCGGAGCTAATGCTGCTTTTCTCCTCGGGATAAAGACCAGCCTGAAAAGCTGGTTTGCTTTCTCCCAGCCGTGACCCGCGGGGCACGAGTGTCTGGCTGGGGACGCTGGGTCAGGCACCCAGGGACTGCAGGGAAGCGCTGGGAAAAGGGAATGCCAGGAAGGGAAGGAGCTGAGCTGCATAAAGCTCTGGGGTGGATGTGATCCTGCACTTCCAGCGGCGCCGGGCTGGATCAGAGCCGGTGCTGAGCCACAGATCCCCCGGGTGCCGAGCAGTTGTCCTAGAACTGCCTCCCGCCCTCTCCATCCGTCGTGTCCGGCGCGGACGGAGGGGACAAGGGACAGCTCTGAGCAGCCCCGGGCTGAGCGCAGCTGGGCAGGATGTGTCCGGCAGAGGTGGACAGGCAGCAGCGGGAACGTGCTGCAGTTCCAGCTGCGCTGCTCCCGCAGCGTGGCAGCCAGGCCGTGCCGCATCCTGCTGAGCTCCTCCTGCACGCCCGGGGCTCGGTGGCCCTGACACCCCGTCCCCTGCGAGCCAGAGCTCCTGGCGAGCAGCAGGATCCGGGCTGCAGTGGAGCGTCTGTGCCAGTGGCTCAGTCGCCCACGGACCACCAAGATCCTCAAGTTTATCCTGTCTGTGCTGCCTCTCTGGGTGTGAAACCGCAGCTCTGCAGCCCCCCGAGGTCCTGGGGGTCCGGCAGCCTCCGTGTCACCCCCACTTGTGCCACATTCGTGCTTGTGACAGCCCCATTTCTCGGCGCCCCTGCGCCTCACACCCCCCCCCCCCCCCTGCAGAACTCCCCGAGGCCTGCACACGTGTGGGGACCCGCACGGGACACGCACACACACACACACACACACACACACAGAGCCCCGCGTGCCTCTCACACGCGTGTGCAAACCCGCACCGCCGAGCACACCCGGCGTTCGCACCCCCCCAGCCGTGCGCGACCCACTCCACGCGTGTCACACGGCTGGGGTGTGTGTGTGTGTGGGGGGGGGGGGGGGTGTGACACCGGAGCGCGACCCCCCCCCTCTCCGCGTGCGTGTGCACCGCCCCCCCCCCCCCCCCCAGCGCTGCAGCAGCAGCAGCAGCAGCCCGGGGGTCACCTCCCCCTCCCCGCACACACGGCGGGGGCGGCGGAGCGGGGAGAGGGGGGAGAGGGGAGAGGGGAGAGGGGGGGGGGTCCCCGCCGCCGTGCCCGGTTGCTGTCACACCGCCCCGCGCCCGGCGCATGCAGCAAGTGCCCGAGCGGCGCGCGCCGCCGCCGCCCCCGCGCCCCCCGCTCCCCCAGCCCCCCCCCTCTCCCTTCCCCTCCCCACCGCATCCGCCGCCGCCGCCGCCGCCGCCGCCGCCACCGGGGCCCGGCGCGCTGCGCGCCCGCTCCCGGCCCCGCGCCCGCTCCCGGCCCCGCGCGCTGCCGCCGCCGCCGCCGCCGCCGCGCTCTCCCGGGCGCGCCCGGGCACCGGCTGCCACCGCCACCGCCGCCGCCGCCGCTCGGGGATGGCCAGCCCGCTGCTCGCCGCGCCGCGCCGGGGCTACACGCGCTGCTAACGGAGCGCAGGTAAGGGCGGCCACGACCCCCTTCGCCGGTGCACCGATATCTCCCCCCCCCCTCTCCGGTGCACCGGCACTCCTCCGTTCTCGGTGAACCCCCCCCCAACCTCTTTCCCGGTGCGGCGGCTCCGCTCCCCCCCGGCGCGGCGCAGCGGGGGCGGCAGCTCGCCGCCGATGCGGGTTGCGGCGGCCGGTGCCGCCGGTTGGCAGATCCCCGGTTCCACCGGGGACCCCCCCCCGCCCCCGCCCGCCGCCCCAGCTCCCACCCCAACCGAGGCCAACTTTCCTGCCCCGGCGGCCGGGCTGCGGGACCGGGAGTTGCGGCCGCGCCGCGACACCGCGGGTGCCCCGTGCCCGGTGCTCGGGGCGGGCAGCGGCATCCCCGAGGCGGCCCCGGCCCTGCCGGGAAGTTGCGCGGGGCTGCGGCGGCGCGGAGGGCTCGGCAGCGGGGCTGGCTGAGAGCCGCGGCGTGCCCGGAGCTGCCGGTCCTTCCCGCGGGGCTGCCGGTCCCCTCCTCTCCCGGGGCTGCCGATCTCCTCCTCCCGCTCTGCCGGTGCCCTCTCCCCGGTGGTTGCCGCTTCTTCCCCCCTCTGCCGGTTCTCCCCTCGGCGCTGCCGGTTCCCCGGGGGTCCCGGTGCCCCTCAGGTCGCTCGTGCCCCCCGCGAGTCGCCGTTTCCTCCCTCGGGGTGCCAACCCCCGCCTTTAAAACAGTGCCCGGCTCCGGCAGCCCCGCGGCGGAGGGGCCGCACGCGTGTCCGCGGGCACACGTATGTTCCCGGGCACACGTGTGGCACCGCGGTGTGTCACACAGCAAGGCCACGGGTGGGTGCAGGGCTCCCTGCTGGCATCCCTGCTGTGGGCACACCGTGCCAGCCCGGCGAGCGTGGGTGCTCGGCGGGCTTGGTCACCCCGCGTTGTCCCCCCTCGGGCAAGGGCCCTGGGGAGTCGGCACGCATCGGGCGCGGGTGAAGCCCCAGCGGTGGGTGGGTGGGTGGGTTGGCGGGTGGGTTCGCAGCCCTCCCCCGCGCGCTCTGTTCGGTGCCAGCGTGGGGGGCTGCGGGGCGCCGCCGTGCCACGGCACCCGGGGGCCGTGGGCGTGCGGGAGGGCACACGTGGGCACCCAGCGTGTGCCGCCGCGGGCACGTGCGGCGGGCAGGTGGCAGCCGGGGCTTTGGGGGGACCTGCGGCCCTTCCCTGCGAGCCCTGGGGTTGGTGGCACGGAGCGGTGCCAGGTGCGCCTCACGCGTGTGCCCGCGCCGGTCACTTGTTGAGGACGGGGAGGTTTTTTACCGCAGCCGGCGCGGGGGGGGACTGGCGGCAGCGCGGCGTGTGAACAACCCTTCCCTTTTCTAGGTCATGTCACTGCTGGCTGTGCTGGCTGCCGCCTGGCAGCCGGGGCCGCCGGTGACGCGGGGAGGTGGCCCCGGGGTGGCCGAGCGCCTGGCCGGGGGTTCTGTGCGGGGCGCACGTGGAGCTGGTGGCACGGGGCTGGCTCCGAGCTGCGGCGCTGGGATTGTTCCCAGTGCTTGGGGACAGATTTGTCCCTCCTTTGAAGGCCGTGGCTGAGCTGAGGGGGGTCGTGGGGAGGCACCCGGCTCCGTGGGCTCGCATGGGGAGGAGCGGGGCGGCGCAGCTGTTGTCACTGTCACCGTCACCGTCACCTGGCTGCTCCTCAGCAGGGAGGGTCTGCTCCCCGTTCCCAGCAGGGCTCCTTGGTGACGGCACGGTGGCACTGGATGTGGAGTTGGCTGTGTGGCAGTGCCAGCCCCGCTGTGCCAGAGCACAGAGCCGGGCAGCAGCTCCTCTCCCAGGCCTGCCCAGTTGCCCGTCAAGCCTTGTCACCGGCTCCTGCTTTGATCCAAGGAGCCAGGATCCTACAAATTTGGGCTGTGCTGGAGAGAAAACGGACACGGAGCGGGCACAGCGGGCACTCGCTCTCCGACTGGGACCCGCGTGGCAGAGGGGCTCCAGCGCTGGCTGGGACGCGCTGCCAGCTCTTCCCAGCTCCTTCTGGTTCTTCTCAACACCTCCAAGGACCTTTGGCAGTGGAATCCTCTGCCTGGAGTCACTCCCTGCTGATCTGGAGATGGCACCGGGGGTGCTGGGCTCTTCCCGCTGGTGGAGAGCTCTGCCCTGGCACCAAGCTCCTGCTCACCGCTATGGGACGAGATGGGAATGCTTGGTGTGCCCATTGCTGCCAAATCCCCACATCCCGTGGGGATTTTCAGATGGGATGGGGGCTGCAGGATGGACTCCCCATTTCCTGGAGGAAGATGATGCTCCAGCCCCGCTCCAGCCCTGCGCTGCTGTGGTGCCTCAAGGCTTCTCCATGGGAATTTGGACTGAGGCCCTGCAAACTCATTTCCTACCACGGGCCCGTCCTCTAATGGGGACGGGGCTGGCTCGGGGCCACCTGGCTCGGTTGCCAAATGTCAGAAGCTCTACAGCTCCTCGCTGCTCACGAGGGCCATCGTGTCCCCCCTGCGCTGCTCCTGTCTGTTCCTTCTTGATGTCCTCCAAGAGCAGGATGGAGCCAGGCCCCTTCTCTCCCTGGAGCACCTCGGAGGCTCGCGGTGGGGCTGGGTCTGGATGAGATGATGGGTAAAAAAAAAAAAATCCCATTTTTGGAATGAGAACAGATCCTGCCGCCAGCGCTGGGACTCAGAACCCCGCTTTGGAGCTTTCCCGGATCTCCCAGCCCTCCAGAATGGAGCTGATGGCAAAGAGGGACTCACATCCCAAGCATGTGGAAGAAACTCCTTGGAAGAGGCCGTGGGAGCGCCGTGGCTGCTGCAGCCGAGGGGGGGCTGTGACTCCAGGGACCCCCCAGCTGTGCAGGGCCGGGGGGAGGCAGCACACGCCGTTCCCTGGCAGAGCAGATCCCTAATCCCGGCGGAGATCTCTCTGTGCTGTCTCCCGGCCTTGCTTTTGGAGTGGAGTTTTACCAACAGCAGTTAAGTAAAATAAATAAAGAGGCCTGTGCTTGCCAGTGCTCGCGAGGCCGCGCCAGGGATTGGCAAAGCGGCACCATTAATTACAGCTCGGCACCGCTGCCAGCCTGCCGGCTCCGGGAGAGGCCGTGGCAGCACGCCGGGGAGCCAGAGGGAGAAGGGAGACGTGGAATCATGGAAGGGAGGGGAAACGTGGTCCTGGACACTGAGGGAATTGTGCCAGGGCGGGTGGAAGCAGCTGGGCTATGGCTGTCCCTGCTGGGCGGCCGCGTGGGCACACGCGTGTGCAAGCGTGCGCCGCGCAGGGATCCGTGGTTCCGGGCTGGAGGTTGGGATCGCAGCGGAGTTTTTCCCAGGAATGGTGCTGGTCTGTTGAGGGAGGGGCTGGGAAGGCTCAGGACACCCCTGGGGGTCCCCATGGAGGTGCTTCGGAGCAGATTTGGAGTCCCCGGATGCCTTTGAACGGCCGGGGAAGATCCCGGGGCTCGGAGCGGGGGTGGGAATTGCTCGTTGTGGTGCTGTCCTTGTCGCTGTCACCTCCGGGTGGGCAGGGATGGCTTCCCGCGGGATGGAGCCTCACGGCTGTGCCGTGCCAGGGGCCAGCCTGCTCCTTTTGGCAGGGAAGTGAGGCTGTTCCACGCTGGATCAGCCACCCAGGGTGCCCCAGCCCTTCCTTACTTTTTATTCCTTTATCCTAAGCCATGCTCATGTTAGGAATTTTCCTGG
Source organism: Vidua macroura (assembly GCF_024509145.1). Taxonomy (NCBI): domain Eukaryota; kingdom Metazoa; phylum Chordata; class Aves; order Passeriformes; family Viduidae; genus Vidua; species Vidua macroura. The sequence goes on along the minus strand of NC_071595.1, from coordinate 1,763,087 downwards.
ATCAGGTCTTTTTTTTTCCCCATGGATTTTGTCTTTTCTACAGCCTGTCAAAAATCTCCTTTGCTCTGCCATTAATCGTTTCTCAGATTATTGATGCCGAGGGGTTTAGCGCTGCCCATTTGTCACTTTTTTGGGGACTGCTTGGTTGTCCCTGGCTTTTCCTGACTGGAGACGGTCACGATTTGGGCTCCTGCCGTGCCGGGATGATGGAGCTGGACGGGGATCCGGCCAAAATCCAGGCGAAACATCCTCAGGGAAACAACCTGTTTGTGCGTCGGGAGCAGTGCCGTGCCGTGGCCGGGGAGAGCCGAGCCGCGGTCGGATCCGCCTCTTCCCGGAGCGATATTCCAGCAGGGATGCGCGGCAGAGAGACCGCGCTAAGAGAACGGGGAGCCCGGGCTGTCGCTTCCGCCCGCCCGGCCGCTTCCCAGCTCTGTGATGGCTCTTTAAAAGCTTTAATTAAAGCTTTAAACCCACCCCCTTCCCTGCGCCCGGGCGGGAACAAAGGCAGATGGAAGGGGCTGGAGCGGGCGAGCGTGCCAGGCTGTGCCCGCCGTGCTCCGGGGTGACATCGCCGTCCCCAGGGAGCACCAGCCACTCCCCGCCGGGTGGTCGCCAGCTGCCCCCAGGGACCCAGCAGCGCTGCCGGGATGCGCTCACGGCCGCCGGGCGGCTCATCCCGCCCGGAGCCGAGGTGGTTTTGGAGGCAGCGGGGGTGATGCCAGCGCGGCCGTGCCCCGGCACCGCGGTCAGGCTGGGCTCCCCCGAGCCGGAGAGCGCAGACGGTGACGCTGCAGGGCGCGAGGTCCCCGCCGCGCTGCCGGCTGGGGGTGAGGTGACCTCCACCCGGTAGCCCCCGCCGGGTGACTCGGTGGCCCAGATGTTAAAAATCTCCTCGGCCCCCTCGCAGCTCAGTGAAATATTTTCACTGCAGCAGCAGCGGCAGCGGCGGCGGCGGCGGCTCGGGCGCTGCAGGGAGCGGGGCTGGTGCCGGGTGAGCTCCGGCAGCTCTGGATCAGCCCCGGCCGTGGCTCCGCGCGGCGCAGGGCTCCGGGCAGCCGCAGCCCGGAGGTTTTGGGGCTGGGAGGAAGCTCCCCATATCCCAGAGCAGCTGGATCATGCATGCCTGGAGAGGTGAGGCGTGGGCTCTGTCCATCCCCGAGCCTTCCAGCGGGCCGGATGGATGGATGGATGGATGGATGGATGGATGGATGGATGGACGGACGGATGGATGCTGGTGCCGGAGCGTCCCTGCTCGCTGCTCCCGGGCGAGGGAAGCAAGCACCATCTTGTGTCCCTGCCAGGCTGCGGGAGCCCCAGGAGCTCGCTGCAGAGCAGCAGCATGTCCCTGCCTGACCTCCTCCTCCTCTCCCTCCTCCTCCTCCTCTTCCTCCTCCTCCTCCCTCCCCCCACTCCCGGCTCTCCCGGAGCAGCGGAGGGGGCTGCGACTCTCCGGGGGACCCCAGGTCCTCGGTGGCCGCTCCAGTAGCACCGGTGGGGGATGCTCGTGGTGCTCCGCGCTCCGGCTGCAGTTGGAATTCGGTGCTTTTGGGCCTCTCCTGTTGCATTTCCTGGGGGCTCTGGCTGGAGACCAGAGGAACCGGAGGGTTTTCCTCCGGAAAAGTGGGGTTTTCTTTTACCCCAGATCCCCCTGCTTGCATCGGGGACATCCGGTCTGCTCCCGTTGGCTCCATCCCAGCCCCTCTCCCCGTGCCCTGGAGGGGGGAATGCCAGCACCGAGCCCCCCTCCCGTGCTGCCGGGGCGGCAGGAGCCAGCGCCAGCCTGTTGCATGAGAATCGGGATATTTTTAGCTCTCTAATGTCCCCGGAGGGGCTCCAGCGCAGGCTCGGCCAAGGCTCCGTGTCCCTCCCGATGAGCCGGGGGATGCCCCAGTACCAGCACCTTGGCTAGGGGTGGTTCGGGGGCAGGATTTGCTGTTTGAGGGTGGTTTGGGGGCAGGATTTGCTGTTTGAGGGTGGTTTGGGGGCAGGATTTGGTGTTTGAGGGTGGTTTGGGGGCAGGATTTGCTGTTTGAGGGTGGTTTGGGGGCAGGATTTGCTGTTTGAGGGCAGGATTTGCTGTTTGAGGGTGGTTTGGGGGCAGGATTTGGTGTTTGAGGGTGGTTTGGGGGCAGGATTTGGTGTTTGAGGGTGGTTTAGAGGCAGGATTTGGTGTTTGAGGGTGGTTTGGGGGCAGGATTTGGTGTTTGAGGGTGGTTTGGGGGCAGGATTTGGTGTTTGAGGGTGGTTTGGGGGCAGGATTTGCTGTTTGAGGGTGGTTTGGGGGCAGGATTTGGTGTTTGAGGGTGGTTTGGGGGCAGGATTTGCTGTTTGAGGGTGGTTTGGGGGCAGGATTTGCTGTTTGAGGGCAGGATTTGCTGTTTGAGGGTGGTTTGGGGGCAGGATTTGGTGTTTGAGGGTGGTTTGGGGGCAGGATTTGCTGTTTGAGGGTGGTTTGGGGGCAGGATTTGGTGTTTGAGGGTGGTTCGGGGGCAGGATTTGGTGTTTGAGGGTGGTTTGGAGGCAGGATTTGCTGTTTGAGGGTGGTTTGGGGGCAGGATTTGGTGTTTGAGGGTGGTTTGGGGGCAGGATTTGGTGTTTGAGGGTGGTTTGGGGGCAGGATTTGCTGTTTGAGGGTGGTTTGGGGGCAGGATTTGGTGTTTGAGGGTGGTTTGGGGGCAGGATTTGGTGTTTGAGGGTGGTTTGGGGGCAGGATTTGCTGTTTGAGGGTGGTTTGGGGGCAGGAGTTGCTGTTTGAGGGTGGTTTGGGGGCAGGATTTGCTGTTTGAGGGTGGTTTGGAGGCAGGATTTGTTGTTTGAAGGTGGTTCAGGGGCAGGATTTGGTGTTTGAGGGTGGTTTGGGGGCAGGATTTGTTGTTTGAAGGTGGTTCAGGGGCAGGATTTGGTGTTTGAGGGTGGTTTGGGGGCAGGATTTGGTGTTTGAGGGTGGTTTGGGGGCAGGATTTGGTGTTTGAGGGTGGTTTGGGGGCAGGATTTGCTGTTTGAGGGTGGTTTGGGGGCAGGATTTGGTGTCTGAGGGTGGTTTGGGGGCAGGATTTTGTGTTTGAGGGTGGTTTGGGGGCAGGATTTGCTGTTTGAGGGTGGTTTGGGGGCAGGATTTGCTGTTTGAGGGTGGTTTGGGGGCAGGATTTGCTGTTTGAGGGTGGTTTGGGGGCAGGATTTGCTGTTTGAGGGTGAGGAAGAGCATCCCCCGTGCCGTGCCAAGCGCTCGGCATCCCCAGCACACGGCTGGGCGGGGGCGAGCGGCGACCTCAGCGATTTTAAAATCAACCTCTGCCATGGCATCTGGCCCTGTGGCCACCTTCTGGATGTCCCCTGCTGTCCCCAGGGCTGTCCCCTTGCCACCGCTGCCCCGGGCACAGGCTGAGTGATGCTGACACGTGCACGGCTGCCTCTGCCTCTGTAGAGCCGCGCTCCGGGCTCACTTAATAAGGCCACGGCATGCATTATTTTATTAATGAGGTATTAAAAAGCCGTTCATGGTGATGCTCTGCATTCCCAGAGAGGTATCCAAGAAATCTGTGCTGAGCAGTGACTGCTCACCCTGTGCCCGGCTCTTAGGACAGATGTGGGGACACCACGCTGCTGGGGTGTCACCGCCCACCCCCAGCACGTCACCCCCAGCTGCCAGCCTGTCCCCACCATGCTCCAGGGCATCAGAATGTGCTCCAAGGGCTTTTGGAGCCCTGCCTGGAGTTTTTTGGTGGCTCCATGCCCAGGCTGTGCTTGGCGAGCTCGGGGGGTGGGTGTGAGCTGAGGGTGGGGGGGGGGTCACTGCAAGGGGGGACCTGTGGGGCTGGGTCTCTGCTCTGGCGCTTTTGGGGTGACATCCTCGCTCTGTGCTGCAGAGTCCCCAACTTGGGGACTCACTGGCACAGCAAGGAGTCCCCTGTAACCCCGCAAGGTGGCAGGTGGGGACAGGGACCAGGTGGGGACACGAACCGGGAGGGCACATGGGGTAACTGGGATGCTGCTCCCACACCAGCCGGGCTCAGGGCAGGGTGCTGACCCCCAGCCCAGCTCCACAGCGGCCGAGCCTCCGGGTAAGCCTCTGTCCGTGTGTCCATCTGTCTGTCCGCAGGGCAAATGCCATAGGATGACCGCTGCTGGTCCCCTCTTACTGGCTGTGATATCGTCTGTCCTGTGGCTCACGCGGGGCTTCGACCCGGCTCCCAGCGCCTGCTCCGCCCTGGCCTCCGGCGTCCTCTACGGCTCCTTCTCCCTCAAGGACCTGTTCCCCACCATCTCCTCCGGCTGCTCCTGGACCCTGGAGAACCCCGACCCCACCAAGTACTCGCTCTACCTCCGCTTCAACCGGGAGGAGCAGGTCTGCACCCACTTCTCGCCCATGGTGCTGCCGCTCGACCACTACCTGGCCAACTACACCTGCGACCCCCGGGGCGAGGCCAGCCCCGCGCCCGCCCGCCAGCGCCCGGAGCAGCAGCAGGAGGAGGAGGAGGACGAGGAAGCCGAGCTGGAGCTGTGCGAGGGCGCGGGACCCTTCACCTTCCTGCACTTCGACAAGAACTTCGTGCAGCTGTGCCTGGCGGCCGAGCCCGAGGCGGCCCCGCGGCTGCTGGAGCCGCAAGCGCTGGAATTCCGCTTCGTGGAGGTGCTGCTCATCAACAACAACAACTCCAGCCAGTTCACCTGCAGCGTGCTGTGCCGCTGGCTCGAGGAGTGCCTGCAGGCTCCCGGCGCCCGCCGCTGCGGCTTCACCCACGCCGGCTGCAGCTGCCAGGCCGAGAGCCCCCCGGCCCCCCGGCGCAACGGCACCCGGCCCCCGGCCCCCGCGCCCACCCCGGCGCCCGCCGCCCCCGGCTGCTGCCCCACCGAGCTGCATTCTGCGAATGCCAACGAGCTCGACCTGCCCGAGGTGCCACACGGTGAGTGGGGAGCGGGGCATGGACCCCCTGTGCGGGGCTGGGGGTCCCCGGGTGCTGCTCGTGCTCATGGAATGGGTGGGTTCTGCCTGCGCGTGGTCCACGGGGAATGGGGGTGGTGGGAATTGTGCAGTGGATGGATCCGGCTTGTGCGAGCTCTGTGGGACTGGGAAGTGCCAGCAGGGCACTGGGCACGGAGCAGGGAATGGTGAAATGGATGGGTCCAGGGGCTGGAGGATGCCAGTGGGTCACTGGACACGGAGCAGGGAATGGTGAAATGGATGGATCCAGGGGCTGCAGGGTGCCAGTGGGGCACTGGGCATGGAGCAGGGAATGGTGAAATGGATGGATCCAGGGGCTGCAGGGTGCCAGTGGGGCACTGGGCATGGAGCAGGAATGGTGAAATGGATGGATCCAGGGGCTGGAGGATGCCAGTGGGACACTGGACATGGAGCAGGGAATGGTGAAATGGATGGGTCCAGGGGCTGCAGGGTGCCAGCAGGGCACTGGGTACGGAGCAGGAATGGTGAAATGGATGGATCCAGGGGCTGCAGGGTGCCAGTGGGACACTGGGCACGGAGCAGGAATGGTGAAATGGATGGATCCAGGGGCACGGAGCAGGGAATGGTGAAATGGATGGGTCCAGGGGCTGGAGGGTGCCAGTGGGGCACTGGGCACGGAGCAGGAATGGTGAAATGGATGGATCCAGGGGCTGCAGGATGCCAGTGGGGCACTGGGCACGGAGCAGGAATGGTGAAATGGATGGGTCCAGGGGATGGAGGATGCCAGTGGGGCACTGGGCACTGAGCAGGGAATGGTGAAATGGATGGATCCAGGGGCTGGAGGATGCCAGTGGGACACTGGACATGGAGCAGGGAATGGTGAAATGGATGGGTCCAGGGGCTGCAGGGTGCCAGCAGGGCACTGGGTACGGAGCAGGAATGGTGAAATGGATGGATCCAGGGGCTGCAGGGTGCCAGTGGGACACTGGGCACGGAGCAGGAATGGTGAAATGGATGGATCCAGGGGCACGGAGCAGGAATGGTGAAATGGATGGGTCCAGGGGCTGGAGGGTGCCAGTGGGGCACTGGGCACGGAGCAGGGAATGGTGAAATGGATGGATCCAGGGGCACGGAGCAGGAATGGTGAAATGGATGGATCCAGGGGCTGGAGGGTGCCAGTGGGGCACTGGGCACGGAGCAGGGAATGGTGAAATGGATGGATCCCACCCGTGCACAGCGCTGGGGTAGGATTGGTGCCAGCTGGATGCTGGGCACGGAGCAGGAATGGTGAAATGGATGGATCCAGGGGCACGGAGCAGGGAATGGTGAAATGGATGGATCCCACCCGTGCACAGCGCTGGGGTAGGATTGGTGCCAGCTGGATGCTGGGCACAGAGCAGGGAAGTCATGCCGTGGGTGAATCCTACCCGTGCACACTCCACAGGGCTGCAGGGTGCAGCTGGGTGCTGTGCATGGAGCATCCATGGGATGGATGAGTCTCCTCTGAGCCCACTCCCAGGGCAGGATGGTGCCAGCTGGGCACTGGGCATGGAGCAGGGAATCCATGGGATGGATGAATCCTGTCTGTGCACACTCCCCAGGGCAGGAGGGAGCTGTGCACGGAGCAGAGGATCCACGGAGTGGATGAATCTCCTCTGAGCCCACTCCCAGGGCAGGATGGTGCCAATTAAGCACTGGGCATGGAGCAGGGCATGCACGGGATGGGTGAATCCTGCCTGAGCACACTCCCCAGGGCTGGAACTTTCCAGTGAGACACTCTGCATGGAGCAGGGAATCCGTATGAGTTCAAATCCCTGGAGCTGCAGCTTGCTCTGCCCTTGCCACGGCCCAGCCATCCCTGGGAACGCCGCGGTGACCCCACCGCTGCCGGGGCTGGTGCCACGGCTGCTCTGGCACACCCCACGTGGCTCCCTGGCCTCGCTCGCCGCCTCCCTGGCACGGGGCAGGAGCAGGAGCCAACTCGCTGTGCCCCGGTGGAGACGTGGAAAACAATTTGCAGGTAAAATGACCCTTTGCCGTGGCAAATTACCCTTGACTGCTGCAGCCCGGGCGCTTGTTATTCCAGGCAGGATGTCACGGCACGGCGGCCGGGCTATTAAGCAGGCGGAATGAGGCCATTTGCTCGTTCCGGGATTGTAGGAAGGGCTGAGGATAGAGCAGCCGGCACCGGGATCCGCGGCGGGGCCGCCTTGCCCCGGTGCTGCCCGTGGCTGCGGTGCCAAGCCCGGCGAGGTGGGAGACGGGGACACATCTGGCCAGATGTTTTCCCTTCAGCAGCCTCGGGGTGCTGCGCGGGCAGGGGCAATCCCCAGCTGGGCTGCGCGGCGTCTTTATCCGGCAGATTAGGTGGCGGGGCCGGGCCGGGCCGGGCCGGGGGTGTAGAGATAATTTCATTGGGCTTTAGCGTTTATTTCAGGAGCTAAATGTCATTAAGGGCAGATGCCCCCACTAAATCCCCGGTCCGTTACAGCTGCAGGGCTCTAAATCGCCTCATCCCGAGGGGAGCTGCTTGAGCTGATTTCATTTTATGGGGTTTTTTCTTTTCCTGTTTTGTTTATTTTTTCCCCCTTTAAATGCCACTCCCCGTGGGTGATTTAAGGGCTCCGTGCCACGGTCAGGTGCCAGCCCCAAGGTCAGCCTGGCTGACCCCGTGCCCGAGGGGTGGCACCTGCCGTGGCTGGGGCTGCCCGTGGAGGGGGGGTCCACGATGGGATGGAGAACTGGGATGCAGGATGGGATGGAGAACTGGGATGCAGGATGGGATGGAGAATTGGGATCCATGATGGAGAATTGGGATCCAGGATAGGATTGAGAACTGGGATGCAGGATGAGATGGAGAATTGGGATGCAGGATGGGATGGAGAATTGGGATCCAGGATGGGATGGAGAACTGGGATGCAGGATGGGATGGAGAACTGGGATCCAGGATGGGATTGAGAACTGGGATCCAGGATGGGATGGAGAAGCAGGATCCAGGATGGAGAATTGGGATCCATGATGGAGAATTGGGATCCAGGATGGAATGGAGAAGCGGGATGCAGGATGGGATGGAGAAACGGGATCCAGGATGGGATGGAGAAGCGGGATCCAGGATGGGATGGAGAAGCGGGATGCAGGATGGGATGGAGAATTGAGATCTGCGATAGGATGGAGAAGCGGGATGCAGGATGGGATGCAGAAGCGGGATGCTCCTCCAGGGGACCCAGCACACCCCCAGGGGTGGTTCAGCGGGGTTATTTCCCCCGAGCCTGGCGCAGGGTGCTGGCCAGGGGGGTCCCTGCAGAGCTGGCAGGGCTCAGTGCCACATTCCGCCTCTCCAGCTGCGACGGCCGCGGCACAAACTCCGTCTCCCTCTCCAAATTCCATTTGACATCCAATTAAAGGCTGGAGCGCCCGGAGGTTCAGTGTTACTGCGGTGCCAGAGCCACGGGGGTGACGCGCTGCCTCGGCCGCCCCTCGTGCCACGCCGCCGCCACCGTCCCCCCCCCGGGTGTCACCGCGCTGAGCCGCGGGGCCGCAGCACAGAGCGCCCTTCATGCAGCCAGGGGGGGTCCCGGGCTCCCACCTGGCCTCCCCCCGGGGTGGAGAATGGTCGCCTTTCAGGGGGATGGTGGCACACAGGGCCGGGGGGCTGAATGGCGCCTGTGAGCCGAGGCTTGGCGGGCGCCCAGCGCTGATCTCAGCGGCTCCTCCGCCGCAGCGACGTGGGGCTGGCGCCCGCCCAGAGCCTCCCCAGAGCGGTGACCCCGGGGTCCCCACGCCCGCGTCATCCCCGCCGCGGGGAGGCTCTGCCGGGGGGATTCGGGGACGAGGCACGTGGGCGGGAAGCGTGGACGGCTTGGGGTTTTGTGGGGTGGCTTTGGGTGCGTGCAGCCCTGCTGCTCCAGGCTCCAGGCGGTGTGCCCCCTCTAAAGACCCCCAAAGGTGTGACCCCCCCTCTCTTTTAGACGGCCTCTGGGTGACCCTGCTGTGCGGAGGCCAAGCAGTTCCAATTTTGGGTTTCCCCGCACCCCAAACCCGTCCCTGCTCAGAAACCAACCCCCAGTGAGGTGCTGCTGGGACAAGGACACCACCAGCCTTGGGATTCACCTTGAGGTCCCCAAAGAGCACCCCTGATGTCCCCAGAATCACCTCCCACCCTTGCCCCCGCCAGCTGTGCTGTGCTGGGGTGCTGGGGGACCCCCGGGCAGGGTGGGGGGCGGTGTCAGGGTTGGCTGCAGCCTCTCGGCAGTGACAGGCAAGGATTTAATGCTCTCCGAAGGAAATTGAATTTGGTGTCTCTGTCGAACACAGCCAGGGAGAACGCCCTCGTATATCCTCGGGATTTATGGTTTTCCCCAGGCTCCTGCCGTGCCGTGTGTAATTCTGCTGTGGCGCTCCCAGAGGGGGGTGGCCCTGTGGGGAATTCAGCCCGGTGGCCCCACAGACCCCCCCTGGGCATCGCCTCAGTGTCCCCAGGCCCCACTGTGTCTCCCATGCCAGCGGGAATTCCGGAGTGGGACGTCCAAGGACAGGATCTGAGGGTGCCAGCGGGGAGCCCTGAAGGGTTACCCTGAGTTAAGGCAAAACTCGGTAAATTTGGGGCTTTTTGACACACAGCCAGTGCCAGAGCAGGCTGTGCTCCCTGCCTGGGGCTGGGTGTCCCAGTGGGAGCCACCATGTGCCCAAAGCACCCTGGCAGTGCCAGGTGTCCCCATGCCACCTCCCCTCCATCCCTTGGGGACACCGCTGTGTTTGGCTGGCAGCTGCTTGTGCCATCCCTGCCTGCTCTCCTGGCTGTCACGGCAGTGAAGTGACGACAGCATCATTGGGGGTGACATCCCTGGGGTGGCATCGATGGTGCTGTCCCTCTGTCCCCCATGGCACATCCAGCAGGAGCAGCTGGGATGAATCCACAGGAGCTCCAGGGCCCAGATTTGGGGACAGGAGTCCCTCTGGAGGACAGGGAGGTGGCCCGGGGGTGTGGGGGACGCCGAGGGAGGTGTCCCCCTGCGCCTGCAGCCACGTCCCCCGCCGGGCCCCGCACATGCCAGTTAATTTCACACCAAGTGCTCTTGATGGATCACTTGTTATTTTTGGTGAGCCGAGCCATAAATTTGTGCCACCTCGCCGCAGCGAGCTGATAAGTGGGGACGGGAGAGCACCTCCGCCTGGCACGGTGGGGACACGGGCACCCTGCCCGCACCAGGGACGTGGCACCTCAGGCTGGGGTCCAGCTGCCAGCCCTGGGACATTTTGGGGCAGCTGTGACACGTTTGGGGCGCTGGGAGCGTGCTCAGTGATGCTCCACCAGGTCTTGCTCTCAGCGGTGTCAGCATGGGGACAGGCATCCCTGTACCCCCCTGAAATGTCCCGCGCTGGGCTGTCCCCATCCCTGTCCCCATCCCTGTCCCCATCCCTGTCCCCATCGCTGTCCCCTGCCCACTCTCATTTGGGCATTTCTCTCTCCTAGGCAATGCGGTCGAGGAGAACCAGAAGGTGAAGACCCAGTGGCCACGGTCAGCGGATGAACCCGGGGTCTACATGGCCCAGACAGGTACCAGGAACAGGCAGGGGGACACTGGTGACACCGGGCTCGTGCAGCTGGGCAGGGGTGACAGAGATGGAGCGACTCTCTTTAGCTCTCTGCCCACGGACTGGCTTAATTTGCTCCATTTATATATTTTTTCCTCTGCACTTTCCTCCGAGAGGGTTGTAAAGCAGAAGCAAAAAAAAAAAAAAAAAAATCTATTAATTGTTTCGTTCAAATGTATTTATTTGGCAAATCCATCTGGGTAATTGGAGCGTGCTGCTCCCCCCTCCCCAGCCTCCCTGATTTATGGTCGGAGGGCTCGGAGGCGAGCGGGAGATGGATGGGCCCCGGCTCTGCTCCATGTGCCTGGCTTGCAGAATTCCCGGCCACGCTCACGGGGCTTCTGCCCCACTGGGAGCTCCTGGGTGACCCCACTGGTGACCCTGTCCAGTCTCGGGGACCCCGTGTGACACCAGCACGTTGTCACCGCCGCGGGTGACACGGAGCCCGCGTTCTGCCTGTCTCCAGGACACACGGTCCCCTTTGGAGCCCTCCCCCATCTATCCCAGTTTAATTTAAACGGATGGGCTCTGCTGCTGGGCTGTCCAAGAGTCTCAGAGACATCATCAACCTTAATAAGAGCCGCTTGTTGTAAATGTCAGCGTGTGACGGGCTGGGGGGAGGGAGCTGCGGAGGGCTGCCCGTGCTGCCCACCCTGCCCACACTGCCCACCCTGCCCGTGCTGCCCACCCTGCCCGTGACTGTCCACTGCCCACACTGCCCACCCTGCCCACCCTGCCCGTGCTGCCCACTGCCCACTGCCCACACTGCCCACCCTGCCCGTGCTGCCCGTGCTGCCCACTGCCCACTGCCCACTGCCCACACTGCCCACACTGCCCACCCTGCCCGTGACTGCCCACCCTGTCCGTGACTGCCCACCCTGTCCATGCTGCCCACACTGCCCACCCTGCCCGTGACTGCCCACTGCCCACTGCCCACACTGCCCACCCTGCCCACACTGCCCACACTGCCCACCCTGCCCACACTGCCCACACTGCCCACCCTGCCCGTGCTGCCCACACTGCCCACACTGCCCGTGCCTGCCCACCCTGCCCATGCTGCCCACCCTGTCCGTGCTGCCCACCCTGTCCGTGCTGCCCACACTGCCCACCCTGCCCGTGACTGCCCACTGCCCACCCTGTCCGTGCTGCCCACCCTGCCCGTGCTGCCCACCCTGTCTGTGCTGCCCACTGCCCACCCTGTCCGTGCTGCCCACCCTGCCCGTGACTGCCCACCCTGCCCGTGCTGCCCACTGCCCACTGCCCACACTGCCCACTCTGCCCACCCTGCCCGTGCTGCCCACCCTGCCCACACTGCCCACCCTGTCCATGCTGCCCACCCTGTCCGTGCTGCCCACCCTGTCCGTGACTGCCCACCCTGTCCATGCTGCCCACACTGCCCGTGACTGCCCACCCTGCCCACCCTGCCCATGCTGCCCACCCTGTCTGTGCTGCCCACTGCCCACCCTGTCCGTGCTGCCCACCCTGCCCGTGCTGCCCACCCTGTCTGTGCTGCCCACTGCCCATCCTGTCCATGCTGCCCACACTGCCCACCCTGTCCGTGCTGCCCACCCTGCCTGTGACTGCCCACTGCCCACCCTGTCCATGCTGCCCACTGCCCACCCTGTCCGTGCTGCCCACCCTGCCCGTGCTGCCCACCCTGCCCGTGACTGCCCACCCTGCCCGAGACTGCCCACTGCCCACCCTGCCCGTGACTGCCCACCCTGTCCGTGCTGCCCACACTGCCCGTGCTGCCCACACTGCCCACCCTGCCCGTGCTGCCCACCCTGTCCGTGCTGCCCACCCTGTCCGTGCTGCCCACACTGCCCACACTGCCCGTGCCTGCCCACCCTGCCCGTGACTGCCCACCCTTTCCGTGCTGCCCACACTGCCCGTGCTGCCCACACTGCCCACCCTGCCCGTGACTGCCCACCCTCTCCGTGCTGCCCACACTGCCCGTGCTGCCCACACTGCCCACCCTGCCCGTGACTGCCCACCCTCTCCGTGCTGCCCACACTGCCCGTGCTGCCCACACTGCCCACCCTGCCCGTGACTGCCCACCCTCTCCGTGCTGCCCACTGCCCACCCTGTCCATGCTGCCCACCCTGCCCGTGACTGCCCACCCTGCCCGTGCTACCCACCCTGTTCATGCTGCCCACCCTGCCCGTGACTGCCCACCCTGTCCGTGCTGCCCACTGCCCACCCTGTCCGTGCTGCCCACTGCCCACCCTGCCCGTGCTGTCCGCGCTGTCCACCCTGCTCACCCTGTCTGTTCTGTCCCTACTGACCACTCTGCCGTGCTCACCCTGTCCCCACTGCCCACTGCCCACCCTGCCCACCCTGCTCACCCTGTCTGTTCCGTCTGTGCTGCCCACTGCCCACCCTGCCAGCCCTGCCAGCCCCTCCTGGCATGGATCCTGTCCCTCACACCAGCTGCCACCCCCGTGCCCCAATCCCTTCTCCAGCCCCACCCGAGGCCTCACCTCACTGCCACCCTCAGCGCCACCACCTCGCCCTCACCCCTGCACTCACCGCTGCCACCCACCCAGCTCCATGTCCCCTCCGCGGGGCTGCGCTGGTGGCACGTCCCCTGTCCCCCGCGGGCTCTCAGGCTCCCTGTCTCCCGCAGGGGACCCCGCGGCGGAGGAGTGGTCGCAGTGGAGCGTGTGCTCCCTGACGTGCGGCCAGGGCTCCCAGGTGCGGACGCGCTCCTGCGTCTCCTCTCCCTACGGGACGCTGTGCAGCGGGCTGCTCCGGGAGACCCGCACCTGCAACAACACCGCCACCTGCCCAGGTACGGGGCACACCGGGGACGCCGGGGACACCGGGGACGCCGGGGACACCGGGGACGCCGCGCTGCCGCCTCCCCGCAGGGCTGAGCAGGCGGGTGGGGACGGAGAGAATGCGTTGCTGGGACGTCTCTGGGGTCTCCTCGGGGTGCTGTGGTGGATGAGAAGGGTGGCTCGGCACGGTTTTGGTGCCCACCCTGCGCTGGGGTGCTCTGGGTGCTGTTGGCATCCCTCCATCCTCCGGAGGTGTCCCTCCTGGGGAGGTGTCTGGAATGGGTGCGCTGCACCCTGTGCCCTGTCAGCGGTGCTGCTGCCGGGGATTTGCCTGGGGAACTCCTTTCCATCCTTTCTCCTGGTGAGCTGTGGGCTCCTCCTGGATGTCCCCGAGGTTTTGTGCTGGAGCCTGGCGGATTCGGAGCCTGGCATTCCGAGGGGTTCCCCCTGACGTGGGGCAGGAGGGGACTGAGCTGCTCAGTGCCTCGAGGCAGGTGACAGCAGGGTGCTGAGGATCTCCTGGCTGTCCGTGGTGGTGTCCGTGCGTCTCATGTGGGACACGAGAGGGACCTCAGGGTGCCACAGTGGCAGCCACACTGCCCTGTCCTAATCTGGGGTGTTTCAATGGGTTTTCACCCCCAGGACAGGCAGTGTCCACTCCCCTCCGTCCTGGGGAGTGCAGCCCTGTCCTGGCACCCCGAGGACATCGGAGCTCAAGGAGGAACATCCTTCAGGATGGTCCCTGATCCTCTCCTGGAGCGCTGAGCTCCCGTGGATGCGAGGGGCAGGTGGTGCTCGGTGTGCTGACAGGGACTGGGGTGACCCGTGTGTGGCTTTGGGGGGGGACATGCGCCGCCAGTGCCAGCACCACAAAAGGGAGGCTGGAGCAGCGCTGCCAGCTCAGCGATCTGGGGTGACGACGGGGCAGGCAGCGCTGGGAACTGCGCCCGGCTGAGCCCCGGGCAGGGCGCGCGGGGTCTGCCAAGCCAGGACCCCTCGGTGCCAGGGCCCCTGGGCGGCTGGAGCCCCTGGGCTGTGCTGTGTTGCAGTTCCCGGCGCGTGGGAGGAGTGGTCCCCGTGGAGCCTGTGCTCGGTGACCTGCGGGCGAGGGGCCAGGACCAGGACGCGGCGCTGCGCGGCCTCGCGGCGCCGAGGGATGGCCTGCGAGGGCCCCGAGCTGCAGGCCAAGCCCTGCAATATCGCGACCTGCCCGGGTCAGTACCTCCCTCTCCCCACGCTCCTTCTTCCCGCCGGGAATGCCAGGAGACGGCGCCGGCGGAGCGCCAGGGCCGCGCTCCTGGTGCCGCGAGGGACGGGTGGCACCGCCACGGGGTGCTGTGACACTGGGTGCACCATCCCCGCTGGAGATCCAAGTGGAAACTCGGTGCTGCTGGCTGTGCCGGGGTCTCACGACCCCAGCACGGGCAGGGGTCCAGCCTGGGCTCCTTCCCTACCCCTCTGCTGTGCCTGGCACTGGGGTGGCACGGGGACTTTGTGGGGTACGGGGAGGTGACAAAGAGGGCCGGCTGCAGGGTCTGTCTGCACACAGCTGGCAGTGCCACAGCTGTCCCTTCCTCCTGCGTGCCAGGAGTGGCCCTGGTGGTGGCTGTGGGGTTTCTGCGGTGACGGGCAGGGATGCCATGTCTTAGATGTTGCCCCACGTGTGACATGGGGCAGCTGGAGCAGGAGGGAGCGCGGGAGCTGCTCCTGCAGCAGCTCTGACAGGGATGTGGCACCCACGGCACACAGCTTTGGCCACGGCTGTCCTGTGGAGATGCTGCTGGAGTCTTGAGCTTGGCAGGGAACGATGGATTTGGTTGGAAGTGATGCCAGGGATGATGGATTTGGCAGGAGTGATGCCAGGGATGCTGGATTTGGTTGGAAGCAATGCCAGGGATGCTGGATTTGTTAAAAAGCAATGCCAGGGATGCTGGATTTGGCCAGAAGTGATGCCAGGGATTCTGGGTTTGGTTGGAAGCGATGCCAGGGCTGCTGAATTGGGTGGAAAGCAATGCCAGAGCTTCTGGATTTGGCAGGAGCGATGCCAGAGGCGCCGGGTTTGGTTGGGAGCAATACCAAGGGTGCCAGAAACGCTAAGTCCGGTGCGAGCAACACCAGGCTCCCCACCCTGAGCGTGTCCCTCGTGTCTCAGCCGGCGCGGGGGCCAGCCCCAGTGACAATCCCCCCTCCCAGCACCGCCAGGCACAGGACGAGCCGGCACATCCGTAGGTTGGACCCGTTGCCCGGCGAGCCCGGCGCGGGTCACGGCGAGCCGGGGGCGTCGCGGCCGAGCGGCCGCCGTGCCGTGGGAGCTGACGCCGCTCTCCTTGTCCCCGCAGTGGAAGGGCAGTGGCTGGAGTGGGGCGCCTGGAGCCGCTGCTCCGTCACCTGCGCCAACGGCACCCAGCAGCGGACGCGCAGGTGCAGCGTCTCGGCCCACGGCTGGGCCGAGTGCCGGGGGGCCCACGCCGACGCCCGGGAGTGCTCCAACCCCACCTGTCCCAGTAAGGCCCCGCGCGCTGGGGGGGGAGCGGGGGGACGGCCGCGCGTCGGGGCACGGCGCCCAGCACAGCCGCGCCGCCGCGCCGCCCCGGTGTCACCGCCGGTGACACCCGGAGTGCTGGCGGACCCCTCCACTGCGGGGAGCCTGAGGGTGATGCCAGGGACCACCGGGAGTGTCTCGGCGAGAGGAGACGGGGGTTGGCACTGTCCTCGTCCTGGGTCGCGCCGGGGACCCGTCGGTGCCAGGCGGCGGCGGGTCCCGCCGTGCTTTGGGCGTACAAGCACGAGGCAGATCTCAGGTGTGCACACGGGGCTGGGGACGGCTCTGGGAGCGGGGACGCCGGGCAGAGGATGGACCACGGGGTCCTCAGCCTGTCCTTCGAGCCGCTCCTTGTTTGGTGGGAGAAGTGGTGGCACCGGTGGCAGGCACAGAGGGAGGTGGTGGCTGTGCCATGGTGCCCATGGATGGTGGCAGGGAATGAGGGGCATCTGCACCAGGAGGGGCATCTGCACCAGGAGGGGCATCTGCAGCAGGATGCCAGTCTGCTCTAAAAGAGATTTAAATCACTGATCCACGCATTTCACACCCCGCGGGATTTCGGCTCACAGCGCGTGGGGCAGCGCCGATGGCGCCCCATCCCAGTCCCCCCGCGGGTGCCACTCTCCGGGCGCAGAGCCGGGTGTCCCACAGTGTCCCCATCCCCACAGCAGACAGCAAGTGGGGTCCTTGGAACCACTGGAGCCTCTGCTCCAAGACCTGCGACACCGGCTGGCAGCGGCGCTTCCGCATGTGCGAGGGCACGGGCATGCAGGGCTACCCCTGCGAGGGCACCGGCGAGGAGGTGAAGACCTGCAACGAGAAGAAGTGCCCAGGTATGGGGTACCCCACAGCCCCCAGCGCCCCTCACCCCACATCTGGGCAGTGCTGAGCCCCCTTTCCCCCCCCCAGCCTACCACGAGATGTGCAAGGACGAGTACGTGATGCTGATGACCTGGAAGAAGACGGCTGCCGGGGAGATCATCTACAACAAATGTCCCCCCAACGCCACAGGTGACCCCAGATGTCCCCAGGGCTGGAGGAGGGCAGGGGGTGGTGGGTGGCATGGGGCTTGAGCACCCCAAAGCCCTGGGACAGGTGGTGGCATTGGGGACAAGCCACCCGGAGCAGGGCAGGGGGTGGTGGGTGACACTGGGGTCAAGCACCCCTAAATCCCCTGGCCCTGGAGCTGCGCAGGGGGCTGTGGGTGGCATCGGGGTGCCAGGAAGGGATTGCAGCGCCAGCCCCAACCCCAAATCTCCCTCACAGGGACTGCCAGCCGCCGGTGCCTGCTGAGCCCCCATGGGGTCGCCTACTGGGGCGTGCCCAGCTTCGCCCGCTGCGTCTCCCACGAGTACAGATACTTGCATCTCTCAGTAGGTGCCCGCTCTGGCACGGCCCCTTCTGTCCCCTGTCCCTGTCCCTGGGGCTCCGTCCCATCCCCGGCACTCCAAGAGCCACCTCGCCTCTCTGGCATGGGGAAACTGAGGCACGGCTCCGTGGGTGGGCGGGGAAAGGGGATCCCATCCGGGCTGTGTCTGTGGGAAGCGGTTCTTGGGATGGGAAGGTTCCCTCAGATCCCCACGAGGGTGGGAATAGGGATCCCATCTCAGGGCTTGAGGGGGTTGTGTTCCTGTGTGTTTGGGAAAAGGCTTTTGGGATGGAGAGGATGTCCCCTGACCCCCACGGATGTCCCCAGACCTCCCTGGATGTCCCCAGAGTCCTGTGACCGCCCACAGCCCTCTGTGGGCTTGGAAAAATGTCCCAGTCCCTGAGCTGGACTGTTTGAGTTGCGTTCCCACGTGTTTGGGAAAAGGCTTTTGGGACGTGGAGGATGACCCCAGACCCCATGGATGTCCCCAGATCCCGGTGAATGTCCCCAGACCCCATGGATGTCCCCAAACCCCTGCGAATGTCCCCAGACCACCCTGGATGTCCCCAAACCCCTGTGGACACCCTCAACCTGCGCATCCCGCAGCTGCCTTAATGACCTCTGCAGCGTGCCCCGGGCTCTGGGGACGATGAGGGACACGCAGCACTGCTGGGGGGTGGTGGCAGCGGAGTGACACCGCTGTCCCCTCCCCGTACCAGCTGCGGGAGCACCTGGCCAAGGGCCAGCGGGTGCTGGCAGGGGAGGGCATGTCCCAGGTGGTGCGGAGCCTGCTGGAGCTCATGGCCCGCAAGACCTACTACAGCGGGGACCTGCTCTTCTCCGTGGACATCCTGCGCAACGTCACCGACACCTTCAAGAGGGCCACCTACATCCCGTCCTCCGAGGACGTGCAGGTAGCGGCCAGGGGGACAGCGAGGGTCCCCTCCGCGGGGAGGTGGCGGTCGCTCGGTCCGTCGCCAGCCCCGCTGAGCCCCGTCCCCGCAGCGCTTCTTCCAGGTGGTGAGCTACATGGTGGACGCGGAGAACCGCGATAAGTGGGAGGATGCCCAGCAGGTGAGTGGCACGGGGTGGGGTGGGGGGGGGGCCGTGGTGGCAGCCGGGATTGTCCCCATCGCCGACGGGGTGTGTCCCCACCGCGGTGGCGCATCCCGGCGGCTCCGGAGCTGCTCCCGTCTCCCGCAGGTCTCTCCGGGCTCCGTGCACCTGATGAAGGTGGTGGAGGACTTCATCCACCTGGTGGGGAACGCGCTGAAGGCTTTCCAGAGCTCCCTCATTGTCACCGACAACTTGGGTGAGCGGCGGGGCGGGCGTGGGGACCTGAGGGGGACACAGGAGCGGGGAGGTGACACCCGTGTCCCCTGCCAGTGACCAGCATCCAGCGGGAGCCCGTGTCCGCCGTGTCCAGCGACATCAACTTCCCCATGAAGGGCCGGCGGGGGATGAAGGACTGGGCCCGCAGCTCCGAGGACAAGCTCTTCATCCCCAGGGAGGTGCTGAGCCTCGCCTCGGCAGGTGAGCGGGAGCGCCCAGGTGTGTGCACAGCTGGCAGGGTGCGCGCAGCTGGAGGTGGGCGCGTGCCTAGCCGAACGTTCCGGCACGCCCGGCACGGCGCTCAGGTGTGTGCCTGCACACCTGGAGGTGTGCATGGTGGGAGCGTGCACGTCCGGGTGCGTGCAGGTGTGCACGCAGGTGTGAACGTGCACATCTGGAAGTGCACACACGCCTGCACACCTGGAGGTGTGCACGGTGGGAGCGCGCACATCTGGGAGCGTGCAGGTGTGCACGCAGGTGTGAGCGTGCACGTGGGAGTGCACATCTGGATGTGCACACATGCCTGCACACCTGGAGGTGTGCACGGTGGGAGCGTGCACATCTGGGAGCGTGCAGGTGTGCACGCAGGTGTGAACGTGCACATCTGGAAGTGCACACACGCCTGCACACCTGGAGGTGTGCACGGTGGGAGTGTGAACATCTGGGAGCGTGCGGGTGTGCACACAGGTGTGAACGTGCACATCTGGAAGTGCAGACATGCCTGCACACCTGGAGGTGTGAACGGTGGGAGCGTGCACGTCTGGGAGCGTGCAGGTGTGCACGCAGGCGTGAACGTGCACATCTGGAAGTGCACACACGCCTGCACACCTGGAGGTGTGCACGGTGGGAGCGTGCAGGTGTGCACGCAGGTGTGAGCGTGCACGTGGGAGTGCACGTCTGGATGTGCGCCCGTGTGACCCCGCACATCTGGAACTGCGCACGCGTGTGTGCACGCATGCGTGAGCCCGCACATCTGTAGGTGTGTACACGCGTCAGCGCGCACATCTGGAGGCGCCCATGAGCGCACGCCTGCTGCAGATGTGGGCTCACATCTGGCTCCCATTCACACACACACACGTCAGCCGCACCCCTAGGGCGTGCGCAGGTGACCGCGCGTGCTCTCGGGGCCGTGCGTGCGCGCCAGCGCACATCTGGGCGCACATCTGGCGTGCCCGTGTGCGCCCCGCGTGTCACCGAGCCCGCGGCTCTCTCCGCAGAAGCCGAGGAATCGTCGCACTTCGTCATCGGGGCGGTGCTGTACCGCACGCTGGGGCTCATCCTGCCCCCGCCCAGGTGAGTGGCGCCGCCCGCGGTGTCCCCTGCTGTCCCCCTGGCCTGTCACAGCCCGTGTCCCTTCCCGCAGGAGCCCCCTGGCCGTCACCTCCAAGGTGCTGACGGTGACGGTGCGCCCGCCGACCCGGCCCGCGGAGCCGCTCGTGCTGGTGGAGCTGTCCCACATCATCAACGTGAGTGTCCCCTCCCTTGGCACCGGGAATGTCCCTTCCCACCTCATCAACGTGAGTGTCCCCTCCCTTGGCACCGGGAATGTCCCTTCCCACATCATCAACGTGAGTGTCCCCTCCCTTGGCACCGGGAATGTCCCTTCCCAACTCATCAATCTGAGTGTCCCCTCCCTTGGCACCGGGAATGTCCCTTCCCAACTCATCAATCTGAGTGTCCCCTCCCTTGGCACCGGGAATGTCCCTTCCTACCTCATCAATGTGAGTGTCCCCTCCCTTGGCACCGGGAATGTCCCTTCTCAACTCATCAATCTGAGTGTCCCCTCCCTTGGCACCGGGAATGTCCCTTCCTACCTCATCAATGTGAGTGTCCCCTCCCTTGGCACCGGGAATGTCCCTTCCTACCTCATCAATGTGAGTGTCCCCTCCCTTGGCACCGGGAATGTCCCTTCCTACCTCATCAATGTGAGTGTCCCCTCCCTTGGCACCGGGAATGTCCCTTCTCATGTCACCGTGTCCCCCTTCCCACGTCACCAGTGTGTCTCCTCCCACGACATCAATGTGTCCCCCTCCAGTGGCATTAATGTTTGTCCCCCTGTGTCCCCCTTTCCACATCACCGTGACTGTTGGTGTCCCTCATCATCACTGAGTGTCCCCCTCCCACGTCATTGTGAGTGTCCCCCCCTGTGTCACCCACACAAGTGTCCCTTGTCCCACATTGTCATCGTGACTGTCCCCTCCCGTGGCGTTGCCCTTCCCCATCATCAGCCCTCCCGTGTCATCAACGAGTCTCTTCATCGCCACCATGAGTGTCCCCTTCCCCTCCCACGCCACCCATGTGTCACCCTGCTGTCCCATCGCTGTGTCCCCTCCCAGTGCCATGTTGTCACCTGCAGGCACTGAGGGCCGGGCAGGGACCAGCAGCTCCCAGTTTGTGGCATGGTCCCTGTGCCCACGGTGGGGACGTGCCAGCCCTGGGACACCCGGGGAATGTCCCCAAGGGCCACATCTCCCCGTGGGGTGGGGACGGGGCTGGGGACAGCTCTAACCTGTCCCTGTGTCCGCAGGGCACGTCCCACCCGCAGTGTGTCACCTGGGACTACTCGAGGACGTGAGTGAGGGGCAGGGCACGGGGACACAGGGACACTCTGGGGACAGGGCGGGGCTGGCAGTGCCAGGGGGCTGCTGGGAGGGAGAGGAGCAGGGATTGGGAACAGGGACAGGGAGCAGGGATGGGGACAGGGACAGGGAACAGGGAACAGGGACAGGGACAGGGATGGGGGAACAGGGATGGGGACAGGGAACAGGGATTGGAGCAGGGACAGGGGACAGGGACGGGGATGGGGACAGGGAACAGGGATGGGGACAGGGAATAGGGATTGGAACAGGGACAGGGGACAAGGATGGGGATGGGAACGTGGAACAGGAATGGGGAGCAGTGATGGGAGAGCTGGGATGGGAATAGGGACTGGAGCAGGGAAAGGGGAGAAGGGATGGGGACAGGGATGGGAGAGATGGGATGGGAATGGGATGGGAACATGGATGGGAATAGGGATGGGAGCAGGGATGGAAATAGGGATGGGAACAGGGATGGGAGCAGGGATGGGAACAGGGATGGAAATAGGGATGGGAGCAGGGATGGGAGAGCTGGGATGGGAATAGAGATTGGAGCAGGGAAAGGGGAGCAGGGATGGGAACAGGGATGGAAATAGGGATGGGAGCAGGGATGGGAGAGCTGGGATGGGAACAGGAATGGGAACAGGGATGGAAATAGGGATTGGAGCAGGGAAAGGGGAGCAGGGATGGGAACAGGGATTGGAGAGCAGGAATGGGAACGGGATGGAAACAGGGATGGGAACAGGGATGGAAATAGGGATGGGAGCAGGGATGGAAACAGGGATGGGAACAGGGATGGGAACAGGGATGGAAATAGGGATGGAAACAGGGATGGAAATAGGGATGGGAACAGGGATGGGAGCAGGGATGGGAACAGGGATGGGAGCAGGGACGAGGAGCTGGGACCATCCCTTCCCGCATCCCAGCCCCACCAGCACGGGTGATTTGAGCTCCCACGGGATCGATGTGGCCCCGGAGCCGCGGGGCTGCCTGTGCCAGGCTGCCAGATGTGATTTGTTAGTGCTGGCAGGAATGAGGGAAAGTAGGGCAGGGAGGGGGGCGGGCAGCGCTGCGGGAGGGCACTGCCAGCCCCCTGCCCAGGTAGCCACGGGAGCGCCACAGTTCGGGGTCACTGGTTCCAGTTCATCCCCCGAACTGGTGGGGAGGTGTTGGCCGTGATGAGCGTGGCAGGTCCCAGCCAGGCCCCAGGGACAGTCCCCAGCTGTCCCACAGACCCCGTTCCCGGTTTTCCTGACGTGCTGGGAGCTGTGGCTGCTCTTCCTGGGCATGGCAGTGCCACCTCCCCTCTGTGCCCCCTCACTGGGGGGGTTCCCTGGCAGGAGGGGTCCCTGTGACAGGAAGGGTCCCCATGGCAGGAGGGTCCCCAAGGGGGTGGGTCCCCATAAAAGGAGGGGTCCCCACAGTGCAGAGATCCTTCTAACAGGAGAATCCCCATGACAGAAGGATCCCCAAGTGCAGGAGGGCTCCCAAAGGCAGAGGGGTCCCCATAAAGGGGGATCCCCATGGAGGGAGGGGTCTCCATGGAGAGAGGGAATCATCACCCCCCTGGGAGGGGACACAGGTGCCAGGGGGCTCTTGGGGCTGTTCCTGCCCGTCCTGGCACTGCCCTGCCCCTCTCTGTGATGTTTCTTCCCCCTCAGATCTCTGTGGGATGATTAAACCTTTCCTCTGGATCAGCCCGGGGCAGGGATAGCTTCACGCCCTCCCCTGGCAGTGCCCCCTGGCAGTGCCCCCTGGCAAGGCCAGGAAGGGGTTAACTAACTCCGGAGAGGCGCGAGGGGCTGCGCGTGTTTGATCATTTCAAATTGCTCTCCCTCGCTCTCTTCCCATTAATCAGGGATGCTGGCTTGGGAAACTGGGACACGGAGAGCTGCCAAACCCTGGAGACCCTCCCGGCGCACACCAAATGCCAGTGCCGCCAGCTCGCCACCTTCGCCGTGCTCGCCCAGCTGCCCAGAGACCTGGTAGGGGACAGGCTGGGGACAGCCACCAGCCTGCTGGGGACACGGCATGTGGCTGAGGGGTGACCCCCGGGCTGGGTGGGAGCAGTCCCGAGGGAGGGTGGGGGTGGGCATGGAGCATTTCCTACCAGGACAAGGTGGGCACTGGAGGGTGGGGGTGTCCCCCAGCAGCCAGGGGAGGGGTCCCAGCACCCCCCAGCACTCCCCAGCAGGGTGGGTTTGTGTGGGCAGGGGCTGCCGTGGTCCCTAGAGCTCAATCCAGGGCGCTGCCGTGTGCCAGGAGGGGAGGGGGCACCCCATTGCTATTCCACCCGCGTCCCCCGTTGGCATGGAGTCCCCTTTGGCTGTGCCACCACTGTCACCGACCCCTTCTGGCACCCGGGGGTCCCAGTGAGGGGGTGGAGGGCCCCGAGGGGACAGGGGGCTGTCAGGGAGCAGTGGGGAGGGGGCTGGGCTCAGCCAGTCCCCCCCGGTGTCCCCCCAGGCCATGGACCCCTCGGGGACGCCGTCGGTGCCGCTGATGATCGGCTGTGCCGTGTCCTGCATGGCCCTGCTGACCCTGCTGGTGATCTACGCGGCCTTCTGGAGGTGACCCGAGGGCACACGGGGACCTGGGGGGCACCTGGGGCGCGAGGCCGTGTGGGGAGGGGGGTGACAAAGGGGGACACGGCACCGGGGAAGGCTCAACATCAATGGGATTAACGGGAACGGAGAACCTGGGTGGGAGAAGCTGCCTGGGACTATCCCTGCTCCTGTGGCAGCATGGGACAAGGGACAGGGACGGGGACAGGGACAAGGGACAGGGACAAGGGACAGGGATAAGGGACAGGGACAAGGGACAGGGACAGGGACAAGGGACAGGGACAAGGGACAAGGGACAGGGACAGGGACAGGGACAAGGGACAGGGACAAGGGACAGGGACGGGGACAGGGACAGGGACAAGGGACAGGGACAAGGGACAAGGGACAAGGGACAGGGACAAGGGACAGGGACAGGAACAAGGACAAGGGACAAGGGACAAAGGACAGGGATAAGGGACAGGGACAAGGGACAAGGGACAGGGACAGGGACAGGGACGGGGACGGGGATGGGGACAGGGACAGGGGACAGGGACAAGGGACAGGGATAGGGACAGGGACAAGGGACAGGGACAGGGACAAGGACAGGGACAGGGACAAGGACAGGGACAAGGACAAGGGACAGGGACAAGGGACAGGGACAGGGACAAGGGACAGGGACAAGGGACAAGGGACAGGGACAAGGGACAGGGACAGGAACAAGGACAAGGGACAAGGGACAAAGGACAAGGACAAGGGAAAGGGACGGGGACAGGGACAGGGACAAGGGACAGGGACAAGGGACAGGGACAAGGGACAGGGACAGGGACAAGGGACAGGGACAAGGGACAGGGACAAGGGACAGGGACAGGGACAGGGACAGCTGGCCCCATGGCGCTCCTGCCGCAGGTTCATCAAGTCGGAGCGCTCCATCATCCTGCTCAACTTCTGCGTCTCCATCCTGGCTTCCAACATCCTCATCCTCGTGGGCCAGTCCCAGATGCTCAGCAAGGTGGGTGCCACCACCCTGCCACCACCCTGCCACCCTCGGTGGCGTCCCAGGCCACTCGCCCGGTCCCCTGCCGGCTCCCGGCAGCAGCAGATTGGATTTGGATTAACTCGATCCCGGGATTAACTCCACGCAACGCCGGGCGTGGGGGTTTAACCGCCGCGGTGCCGGGCACGTGGCCGCGTCCCCCTGATGTCCCCGTGTCCCCACCCTGCAGGGCGTGTGCACCATGACCGCCGCCTTCCTCCACTTCTTCTTCCTCTCGTCCTTCTGCTGGGTGCTGACCGAGGCCTGGCAGTCCTACCTGGCGGTGATCGGCCGGATCCGGACACGCCTGGTCAGGAAGCGCTTCCTGTGCTTGGGATGGGGTAAGAACCCGGCCTGCGTGGGAGGGGGGCACCCCTCGCCCATCCCTGGTACCCCCCCCCCAGGCTCATCAGAAGGGAAACTGAGGCGCAGCGGAGGAAAGCAGACCCGGGTGTCTCGGTTGTGCCACCCTCAGGCCGTGGGGAGCTGTCAGAGGAGCTCCATCGCTGTCCCCACCCCCTGGGGCTGGCACAGTGGGGGACAGTGCCACCTTCCTCCGGCTCCTCCAGCCCCGTGTCCCCTCTCCAGGCTTGCCAGCCCTCGTGGTCGCCGTCTCCGTCGGCTTCACACGGACCAAAGGCTACGGGACAGCGAGCTAGTACGTGGGGACAGGGGACACGGGGCGGGGCACGGCGGCAGCTGCGGGCTGGCTGCGAGCAGGGGACGGCCACGGGGCTGTCCCCTGACACGCCACCCACGGTCCCCTGCAGCTGCTGGCTCTCGCTGGAGGGCGGTTTGCTCTACGCCTTCGTGGGACCCGCTGCTGTCATCGTGCTGGTGAGCTGCCCCCGGGAGCCCTGCGCCCCCCAAAACCCACCCGGGGTGGTGGGGGGGGGGGGGCTGGTGGCAGCTGCTGCCGCGGGCAGGGGGCTCCGTGCCAGCCCTGAGCCCACCCTCCCGCAGGTGAACATGCTGGTGGGCATCATCGTCTTCAACAAGCTCATGTCCCGTGACGGCATTTCAGATAAGTCCAAAAAGCAGCGAGCTGGGTAAGTGCCCTGCGACCCGCGGGGGGGGGTCCCCGCGGCTGCCCCCCGACCCCCGCACCCTGCCGGGGGCTGGGCACGGGGGTGCCCCGGCAGCGGGCTCAGGGCGGGGCAGATTTCACCGCATCCGTGGGCGGCGGGGGCCAAGCCCGGGGTGAGCGCAGCCCCTTGCTGGGGGCTGCTGGAGGGGCAGAATTTGGGGGGCAGCCACCCCCCCGCTCCTTCCCTCGGGGAAGGGGGGTCCGCAGGCCGCAGCCCCCCCCTCCGTGCCCGCCCCCTCCCCTGCCGCTTGGCCACCCCCCCCTCGCCATTAACAGCTGCCGCCCTCGACTAACCCGGCGCTCTCTCTCTCTCTCTCTCTTTCTTCTCCTCCTCCCATTTGCTTCTTGCCTGTGTCCGTCCATCCATCCCTCCATCCATCTGTCCGTCCCCCCCACCTCCCCCCGCCCTCTCCCCGCCGTCCTGCCTTGCTCCCTCCCCTCTCCCCGTGCCTGCATCCCCTTCCCCCCCACCCCGCGTGGCCCGGTCCTGGCTGCGGGGCGCCGGGGGGGCGCTGGGCTCGTAGCTCCAAGCCCCCCCCGTGCGGCAGCCTGCTGCTGAAATGCACCAAGTGCGGCGTGGTGTCCAGCGCGGCCATGACCTCCGCCACCGCCAGCAGTGCCATGTTAGTGCCCGTCCCGCGCCCGCCGCGCCCCCCGCCCCGAGCACAGCGCGGGGAGGTTGGGGGGGGGCTCTGGGCATCTCCCCGAAGGGGTTGGGGGGGCGGCTTGGGGGTCCCCGAGGGGAAGGAAGGGTGACGCTGTGTGCTCGGGGCGGGGTGTCCCATCACGTCTGCATGGCATGGCTTCCCATGGCAGGTCACCTCATCGCTGGGGTTGCGGGGGGGCTCTTCTGGCCTGGGGGTGGGGGCACGGGCTCGCGGGGTGTGCCCGGGACCCTCTTGCAGAGGCTGCCGAAGTCCTCGCTCACGGGGGTTTAGTCACAACGGAGGCAGCCCCAAAATTCGCTGCTAAAAAAAAAAAAAAAAAAAAAAAAGAGGATTAAAAAAAAAAAAAAAATCCCCTCTCTGCTGTTCTGGTGGCCGTGGGAGGGTGGCGGTGGCCCCGCGTCCCCCCAGCACCCTGTGGCTGTGAGGGGACAGGGACACACCTGGGGGGTCTGGAGCCCACAGGTCCCCTCAGCCCTCAGTTCCCAGCCGGCGCTGGCTTGGGGACACCGAGGAAGAGGGGACGGCTGGGTCACACAGCCCCGGCCATGCTCGCGGGGCGCGGGGCAAGGCTCGGGGGGCTGCCGCGGGGGAGGGGGGCCGTGCTCGGGGGGCTGCCCCGGGGCAGCCCCGCCCCGCGGGCTCACCCCGGCCCCTCTCTCCCTGCGCCAGGGCATCGCTGTGGAGCTCCTGCGTGGTCCTGCCTCTGCTGGCGCTGACCTGGATGTCGGCCGTGCTCGCCATGACCGACCGGCGCTCCATCCTCTTCCAGGTCCTCTTCGCCGTCTTCAACTCCGTCCAGGGCTTCGTCATCATCACCGTGCACGGCTTCCTGCGCCGAGAGGTGGGGCGGCGCCGGAGGGGTGCCGGGGGACAGCCCTGGCCGCGGGGCCGTGACCGGCTCTGTCCCCGCAGGTCCAGGACGTGGTGAAGTGTCAGGTGGGGGGGTGCAGGAGCGAGGAGAATGAAAACTCGCCCGACTCCTGCAAGAACGGGCAGGTGCAGATCCTGGTGAGTGGGTCCCCCCCTGGAGACCCCCGCCGCTGCCTGTGCCGGCCACGGTGCTTCATTTCCCCGTCTCTCTCCCTCTCTCTCTCTCCTCTCTCTCTCGCTCTCTCCCTTCTTTCTGGATTTTTATAGACAGATTTTGAAAAGGACGTTGACCTGGCGTGTCAGACAGGTGAGCTCCCCTCTGTTGTCACCTTGCCACACCTGGGAGGGACAGGCAGCACGAGCCAGGGCGTCTCTCCTGTGTCCCCCACCCTCCGCGGGACCCTCAGGGCCGGCTCTGACCCCGCTCCCTGCCCACAGTGCTGTTCAAAGAGGTGAACACCTGCAACCCCGCCACCATCACGGGCACCTTGTCCCGCATCTCCCTGGACGGGGACGAAGACCCCAAGCTCAACACGACCTCGGAGGGCGGCCTGGGCTTCTCCAGCCTGCCCGGGAACATCCCCCCCGCCAGCATCCTGGTGCAGGTGCCCAAGATGACGCCCAACGTGGTGGCGGGTCTGACCGAGCTGGGCGAGCCGCCGGCGCAGCAGCTCGGCCTGGAGGCGCCGGGTCCCGTTTACCTGTGCACCGAGAGCAGCCTGCGGCCGCTGGAATACGGCTGGATCCGGGCCCCCGAGCCCCCCCGCGAGAGCGATTACATGATGCTGCCCCGCCGCACCGGCAGCCTCAAGCCCTTCCCCCGGGACGAGGGGACGCTCGGTGCCGGCGCGGAGGAGGCGGTGCCCGGCGGGACGGGGCGCCCGGCGGCCGAAGGGGACGCCTATCCCGGTTTTGTGGCCGTGGACCACGTCAACGTGAACCTCAACCAGCCCTACGCGACGGTGAAGGCGCCCTACGGCCTCCAGTTCAAGCAGCACCCCACGGTGAGGCAGATCCTGGCCTCGGAGCTGTCGGAGCGCAGCCGCACCATGCCCCGCACCGTGCCCGGCTCTGCCATGAAAGTGGGGTCCCTGGAGGTGAGCGGGGGGCTGGTGCCCACGGTCACGCGTGTGGGGAGGGATGTGCGTGCCCAGGACACAAGTGCACGTGTAGGGTTGCATGAATCCCCCCCTGGCCATCCCACCCTTGGCGGGATGAGCTCCGTGTCCCCGGCCGGGCATGGATTGGGGCTGGCATGAGCCCCTAAACCCTGTTCCCCCTCATCCTGGCCCTGCAAAGACCTTTCCCTTTTCTTCTCCATCTCCTCCCCCTGCTCCTGCCTGTCCCCCCACCAGAGGAAGAGGTTGCGGTACTCTGACCTGGACTTCGAGGTAAGTGCTGCCATGGAGGTGTCACCGGTGCCATCGTGGGGGACTGATCCACTTTGTCCCCACTCCCTTTGCCCCGCCGGCAGCTGCTGAGCTCTGAGGGGTTTAGACCAGGCAGCAGCAAGCGTTGGCTCTGGATTAAAACACCGATGATGAGCGTGGAGTGGGCTCTGCTGCTCGTCCGGGATGCGGGGATGGGGACAGGGGTGGGGACAGTGCCGAGGGACAGGGGACAGTGCCGAGGGACAGCGGGCAGCGCCGATGGCCACAGGCTCTGCTCTGCCCCCGCAGAAGGTGATGCACACACGGAAACGCCACTCCGAGCTCTACCACGAGCTCAACCAGAAATTCCACACGCTGGACCGGTACCGGGCTCCGTCCACCGGCTCCTCCAAGGTGAGGTCCTGGAGGCCCCGTCCTGCCCTGGTGTGCACCCTGCCAGCCTTTACCTCCTCCTGCATGGACTGTGGCACCCCGGGGGAGACTGAGGGCACCCGGGGGCGCTGCTGGGGCTGAGCACTGGGGTTTTTCCTCAGCGAGAAAAGCGGTGGAGCGTCTCGTCGGGCGGCGGGGACAAGAGCACGGGCAACGTAAGTCCCGAGCCCTCCCCTGGGGGTTGTCGCATCCCATCCTGGAGAGGGCAGGAGGCGGCCGTGGGACAGAGCCAGGCATCGCTGGCCACAGCTGCCCCTCACCCTGCAGGATGTGACCGGCCCCGAGGAGCAGCGGCCGAAGGCTCCGGCCGCGCCGCCCAAGCCGTGGAGCACATTCAAGGCGATGACGCTGGGCTCGCTGCCCAGCGCCCAGCGGGACCGGCTGGAGCTGTGCCGGGCAGACTGGGACAGCCCCTGCGCCGGCCTGGACGCGGCCGACGGCGACTTCCAGACGGAGGTGTGAGCCCCGCGCCCGCCGCCGCCGCCGCCCCGCGCCCGCCGCCGCCCCGCGAGCCGGCGCGCTGCGTTTGCTCCGCGCTCCGGGGCAGCCGGGGGGGGGTCCCTGCCTGGCCGGAGCCGTTTCCCCCCCAGCCTACCCCGGGAGAGCCGCCTCCCACTCGTCCTCGCGCGGTTCCTCCTCCTGCCACCCCCAGGACGCGGGTGTGGAGGGGACCCGCGCCCTCCCCCACCCCACCCCCCCCCCCAAAAAATGCTCACCCACGCTCACGCCTGCACCCCCACCCCGGGGCAGGACCGGCCGTCGAGGCCCTCAGACCTTCGTTCTTTTCTACCGGGATGTTTCTTCACGCCGTGCACCGTGTGCACGCGAGCGGCCGCCCCCCGGGACCCCCCCCAACCCCGGGAGCCCCGCGGCCGCCCCCTCCCAGCCCTCCCCACTGTCCCCACCCCACGGGGCAGGTGCTGTCGTTGTTGGAAATAAAAGTTCACTCTCTGTGGTGCCGTGGGGCCGCGGCCGCCGCCTCGTGCTTCTCCTGGGGGCGGCTGTCACCCGGTGTCACCTCGCTCTGCCCAAAAATTCCACCCCCCCCCCCCCCCAAGCAGGGCTGATCCTGCACCCACGCGCTGCAAACGAGCATCTGATCACGGGAACCGGGAGCAGTAATCACAGAGCAATTAATCTGTGAGTAAATCAGGAACCTCGGAGGTCACCAGCACGCGGAGCCGCTCCAGGTGGGCGGCCCGGCACTGCCGGAGCATCCCGGCATCCGGAGCTGGGGGCATGGGAGATGGAGCAGCAGGACCAGCAGCTGTGGGTGGGAATGCCCAGAGCAGGAGCTGGGTCAGGACAGCGGTGCTGGAGGAGAGGACGTCTCTGCTGGTGGCTCTCAGCACATCTGGGATGAGAGATTTTTTGATCCGTGGTGGCATCATGGCGCTGAAATCCTCCCTCTGTGAGTGCCACGGCTGTGCCACGGTGGGAGCAGATCCTGGTCACGGCTCTTCCTTCCCTCTGGGAAAAGGCTCCTGAGTTCCCGAGGGCTTCCCTTGGACAGGACAGGCTTGGAAAGAGCAAAGGGCACCGCCCCGTTTGGGCTGGTGGCCACTGCCCGGTTCAGACCATGGGACAGGCCAGGGCCGCTCCCAGCCCCAGTGCTGGGACACTGGGACACGATGTGACCCTTGGAGTGGGGGAGCCTCTCCCCAGCCCCGCCAGGGGATGGAAGTACCAATTTCATAACCCAGTTCATCCCAGCAGTGCCCAGTTCAGGTTTGGGGCACTGGAAGAAGCCATTTGGGTTCCAGCGTGGCGATGGCAGTGAAGAGGAGGGGGTGGAAGAAGCCAAATTATTCCGCTGCCACCTCCTAAGGGGGATCCAGCTGCGCGGGGAGGGGACTGCCACGAGCACAAGGATTTTGGCTGCCCATGCCAGGGGTCAGGACCGTGGGTGACAGCTCCTGGCACAGCCGTGGGGCTCGGGCGTGGCTCCCAGCCCCATGGAGGGTGCGGGTCAGGGTCACCATCCCCTCCCTGGGGTGTCCCCCCGCTGGTCCCTAATTCTGCTGGAAATTCTGCTGGAAATTCTGCAGCCACATCCTCCAGCTCTGGTTTCTGCGAGCTGCCACGCACTGGGATCCCCCCCCCCGCCCCCTGCTTTGGGGGATCCGGGGCCTGCTCCAGCTCCCCTCCTCTCCATCCCAGCCAAACACAGCCGCGAGAGGCAGCGCCAGGGTTTCCTGGGGCATCTGTTGGCAATTAGCAGCTTTTATTACTCATGGAGACGCCAGATGGGGCGAGGGAACGGAGCCCGGGCGAGAGGCAACAGGCTCGTGGTGTGTCCCAGCATAAGGGGACAAGGGACAGCCCCCAGTCCTGCGCGACGGGGGCTGCGGGCTGGGTCGGAGCAGATCCCAGAGCTCTGGAGAGAGTTTTCCATCTGCAGCTCCCATGGGAGCCAGGCTGTGTCCCCCCCCCCCCCCCCAGTGCCAAAAAGGTGCGGTTTGGGGGGCGGAAATGATGGAGGAGCCGCTCTGAGGCTGCGCGGGGGGACGGGAGCTCCGCGGAGCTTCTCGCTCCGCTGCCCGGGAAAGAAAACTTCACCAAAAAGAGGCAAAAGTGCTGTTCTAGCACCGCGGATACAAATGGCCCAAGGAAGCTGGAAAGAATTCCTGCAGGCGCTTTCTTTCCTGACTGGAATTAGGCGGGGAAGGGGGAATTGTGCCTGGATTGGTGCAGAAATTCGTGCTGAGCCGCTGAAATCCTTGCCGCAGGAATTCCCTCCTGTGCCTTGTCCAGGCCGGCAGCTGCCTCTGAGCCAGCGTGCTCCGGACGGCGTCACCCCAACCCTCATTCCCTGGATTTGGGGAGCATTTTGGGGGGGGACTGAGCTCGGGGTGAGAAGCGGGGAGCCCCAGGGTAACACAACGGCCGCGGTGACGCTTCGGGCTCGGAGGCAAAATTATCTCCAGCCCCAAAACTGTCGGGCTCTGCTCCGGCTCGTGTTTTTTGGCAGGCGGCGCGGCAGTTTCTTGGAAGCACAGCGTGCCTCTGCTTTTTCCATGATGGGATGGTGGGCAGGGGCTGCAGGATCCTGCTTTCCATCCCCCCGCTGGGCGCCGCTCCAAGCCAGAGTTCTGGGGAGGCGGGATCCGGCTTCTTTTTCCCTCTGGAAATGCCGATCCCGTGCTCTGGAACAGCGACGGGAAGCAGGAGCTGCGTGGAGCGGGGTTTTCCACCCCTGGGGGTGTCGGCGTCGCTTTGTGCCACTGGGCTGGGGGCAACGAGCCCAGCGGAGCACCCTGGGAAGTGAGGGAAACTGAGGCACGGGAAGGGTGCCTCAGTTGTAAGCCCTCCGAAGTGTTTTGCAGATGAATTGAGGATCCTGGGAGCTGCGGAGGGTGGGATGAGGCTGCCCGTCATCCCTGCTCTGTTCTGGGGTTGGGATGGGATGTGGGGCCGGTTTTGGGGCCGTGCCCCCCCCCAGGACACACAAACCCAGGTTCACCGCTGCTGGGTGGCCCCAAACAAAGAACAGCTCAAGGAGAACAATCATCCCAAACGCGAGAACGTGGAAAGTTTCGCTGTGCTTTCGTTCCCACTTGCTTTAATCACCGTTAATTACCTCAGCAGGCGCCTCGCGGGAGCGTTGTCACCACGTCGCCGGGACTGGCGGGCAAGCGACTGGCGGAGCCGAGCCGCTGGGGTTGCCCACGACAGCATATTTACTGCCTCAGCATAACCAGCAGTTGTTAATTAGCGAGTTTATTGAGATCCATGCGTCCCTCGCGCGTCTCTAAAGCTGCAGCCTAAACAGATCCATCACAATTTGGGAGAAAACGCAGCTGAGCCATCCTGAGCGCCCTGTGCCACCCCAGCACGGTGGCACAGCCATGGCGATGCCAGCGGATGCTTTGCACCCTCCGGACCCAAACTTGCATCAGCTGGGCTCTTTCCCTGCCTGGTTTTGGGGGGGTCAGGGCGGCCTGGCACGCACGGGAACGGGAGGATGGGGCAGCCAGGCCCCGGGGCAGCATTCCAGGCTGGCACGTCCCGGCGGCGCGGGGCTGGATGCGCCGGGATGGGCCCGGATCCCTGCAGGGCTTGGCAGGGCTCTGGGAAATCAGCAGCTCTGCCGCTGCCGCTGCTGCCGGGGACGTGGGAGCGGCGGCGGTGCCAGCAGCAGGGATGGTGGCAGCGATCCCGTCCCGGCGCTCTGACCCCGGGCACCTCGCCCCGAGCCAGGCTGTCCCCAAGCCACCCCAAGGCGCACGGAGGGGGACACCAGCTCCGTGTCACACACACAGCGGGCTGGCTGCCCCCTGTGCCTCGGGGTCTGCCCGGAGCTGCTCCTGGAGCATCCCTGAGGGACATCCTCCTTCCGTGGGGACAGACCTTCTGGCCAGCGATGCCACCACCGGTGCCAGCAGCGGGTGTGGGGAGGAAGAGCCGCTCCACAGGGGTGGCAGCCAGGGAATGGGATACACCCCCCCCCCTCCCCCGGGATTGGGGTTCCCCTCTTCTGGGCCGGGGTGACACGGAGGGGGGGAAGGAGGGAGGGGAGGCGCTGCCGGGGGAGGCGCCCGGGGGTGGAGGAGGAGGAGGAGGAGGAGGAGGAGGAGAAGGGCGGGGATGCGAAGGCGGGCGGCGGCCCGGGCCCCCCCCGGGTTGGGGTGGGGGGTGGTGCGGAGGGCGGGCAGCGCTTGGGGGGCGGCTCGGGCTCCCCTCGGAGGGAGGCGGGGAAGGCGGCGGGGGCGGCGCGGCAGCTCCCGGTGTCCCGCGGCGGAGTTCCCGGTGTCCCGCGGCGGAGTTCCCGGTGTCCCGCGGCGGAGTTCCCGGCGTCCCGCACCCCCCCCCCCCGCCCCGGACAGCCCCGTCCCCGCCGAGCCCCGCGCAGGTGAGCCCCGGGCAGCCCCGCACCGGGGGCGGAGCCCGGCCCTGCGGCGGGACGGGACGAGGGGGGATTCCCCGTTAACCACCGGAGTTAATCGCGCCCCGGGGCCGCGGGGACCCGCCGGTGCGGAGGGTGCGGCGCACGGAAGGCGGGGAGCGGGCGGGGGGAGCCGCGGAGCGGAGCGGGGGGCGTGGGGGGGTGCAGGGGTGGCAGAAGGGGTGGGCGCAGGCGGGTGCCAGGCCAGCGGAGCCGGGTGGCAGCACAGGGGACAACCGGTGAGGGGGTTGTGGCTCGGGACAGGGGGGCTGGGAGCCTGGGGAGAGCTGGGGGTGCGAGAGAGCCCCGAGCAGGCAGGGCAGGGGTGGCCCCGCTGCCGGGGGTCCCGGGGGCTGTGCGTGGGGTGAAGAAGGGGGCTGCACGTCCCGCTCTGGCAGCAGCCCCCGGAGCCGAGTGTGTCCGGTCTGTCCCGGCCCCGGCTCCCTGCCTGCAGCCCCAGCTTGCCTCGTGGCAGGAAGCAGGAGGGAGGCCAGGTCGGGGTGACCTGCAGGGACACCCCGGCATCCACGCGGGACCGGGAGATGAAACGGGAGGCGGTGAGACCTTCCTGGGTGGGTGCAAGCAGGAGGTGCCCGGTTCCACTCTGGGGAACCTCAGCCATTGCATTCCCGAATGTTTGGAGTAAATCCGGGTGCTGGCCTTTGACACGCAGGGATGCTGGGATGCTGAGGCTCGGGGTGGGTGCGGAGCAGATGGATGGGGGCCACACCGACCCCCAAAACATCGCCGAGCCGTGGCCAGGAGGGTCAGCGCCACTCCATGCTGGTGGCTTTCCCGGTGTGGGCAACCTCATGGGCTGGTGGCCACCAGGTGCCCATCCCGGGGTCTCTCCTTTTGCAGGTGGCCGTGCGGGCCCTGAGCCTCTGCCACGGGCACCATGAGGGGTCTCTGGGCCCTGGCACTCGCCGGGCTCGTCAGCGTCTGCCAGGGGAAGGAGCTGCTGCCAGCAGAAGGTAAGGACCACCAGGAGCGAGGGCTTGCGAGCCACCTCCCTCCTCGCGCGTCCCTGTCACAGCTGGGTCAGACCCAGGGATGGCAGAGCAGAGGTGGCCGCAGACACGGTGAGCTGTGCCAGGTCTCCACGTGCCAGGACCGGAGTGGTGGCTCCAGACTGAGCTCCGGGGCTTTGCTCAGCATCCCGTGTGGGCAAGGGGCCAGGGAGAGTGGAGCCGAGCGAGCCCGGCTGCGGGGAGCCAGCCCGGGACACCCCGACACCGCAGGCCAGCAGGGAGGGATGGGGCTTGGCCACTCTGCGGCCGGGGGACACCCGGTGCCAGCTGGCAGCCAAGGCAGCGGCGCCCGGCAGCGCGGCTGGAGCCGGGTCCGGGCGGGGCAGGTGAGCCAGGACCGCTCCGGGCAGGGTGAGCACGCACGGAGCCCCCGAGGGAGGTTTGGCCTCCAGCTGCGAGTCGGGAAGAGGTCTGGCCATGATCCACACCATGGTGCAGGGCTGGGGGGTGTCCACGCGCAGCTGGCGACAGGGGGACGATGGCTGAGCCCGGCTCTGCCGGGTGTCCCCGGCCTGCGTGTGGCTCCCGGTGTGGGACGAGCCCCGGGCTCCAGGGGAGGAGCCGCTGGAAGCGACACCGTGCTTGCATCAGGCTCGGTGGGGGTGGAGCGGTGGTTCGGCCCGGGGGGAGCCCGGGTTTGCCCGGGAGGGGACACACTGTCACTGTCACCCGCTCCTGCTGCCCGGCACGGCGTGGCCTCGCGTGTCCCGGCCTTTCCTGAGCCACAGAGGGTTGGACAGGCGGGATTTTCCCTTGGGATCAGCAGCAGGGCTGGGAGAGGCTTCCAGGGGCTCGCACTGGGGTGATTTATGGTGATTTATGCTCCTTGGTGACCCCTGGCCTGGCGGGAGGGGACTCTGCCCCCGGCTGTGACATTCACGGCCGTGGCATTGGCTGGGGTCCCCAGGCCCAGAGCATGTCCCCACACCACTGCTGGCCCCGTGGTCAGCCTGGGGCACAAGCCACAGTGGTGCCAAGCTCTTGGACAGAGGTGGGCAGAGACCCCCCAGGA
Organism: Vidua macroura; assembly: GCF_024509145.1. NCBI lineage: Eukaryota > Metazoa > Chordata > Aves > Passeriformes > Viduidae > Vidua > Vidua macroura. Next base: position 1,727,035 of record NC_071595.1, on the reverse strand, counting down.
ACATCCAAGGAAGAGCTGGGAGAATCTTTGGTGCCCATCCTGCTCCAGGGCCGGTTTGCGTGGAGACAAAACAAATCCCTCTCTCCCTACCCCCTTGTTTACTCCTTTATCTCGCACCTCCCAACATCTGGCACATCTGGAGGTGGGTCGGTGCTGCCGGAGCCCTGATTTATCCTTGCAAACAGCAGCAGCACCCCCCGTGACCGCGCCTGACACGGCATTTCCTGCTCCTCAGCCTCCGGCTGAACTCTCACGCCTGTCCCCGAGGGCCGCCGGCTCTGAGCTGTCACCCGGCTGGGACAGGAAGGGACAGCTCTCCGTGGCACTGTGGGTGTCCCTGGCACCCGGCCGAGTCTCCTGACGCTGATTCCAGCCGCGGGGCTGTCTGGAGGCAAAACACGCCAGAGCTGGGGAAAGCATTTCACCTGCGGGAGGCAGCAGGGCCAGCTCTGTCCCCTCTGAAGCTTTGTCCCCTCCGAGCTGCTCCTGGAGCGTTCCAGCCTCCCTCCTCCCGGCTCCCGGGAGTGGGGTTTGCTTGGTCTGCCCTTGGCAGCACCCCGAGGCCCTCGTGGGCTTGGGGAGCTCTGTGTGGTCCCATCCTGCTTGTCCCACGGCTCCTGGGGACGCTGCAGTGACAGCGATGTGTTTGCCTCACAGGGGAGCTGTGCCCGCAGCTCTGGGACGAGGATCTGGCTGGGGACAAGTATGAGAATGTCACGGGTAAGGAAAGACCCTCTCAGGGATCCCCTGACACCCTGGGCTGGGCTCTGTGACCTGCCCGGGGACTGTCACCTGTCCCAGGGCCAGGTCTCATGTCCCCCGCTCTGTCCTGCAGGTTTTAACCTGGTTAAAAGGTTCGAGCTGCTGAAGATCTCGTCCGTCAAAAAGATCCGCAGCGCCCGGGGGCCGGTGGTGCTGCGCCTGGGCACCGTGCCCCTGGTCCAGCCCACGCAGTGAGTGGCCCTGGGTGACCTGTGAGGTAGCCTCGGGTGACCCGTGAGGTGGCCCTGAGTGACCCTCAGGTGGCCCAAAGCTCCTCCAGGCCATCCCTGGGGATTGTAAAGTTGGGGTCTGGGTGGAGCTGGGTGGGCTTTGCCCTTAGCTCGTGCCAGGGAGTGCCAGGGATGCCAGGCAGCTCTGTGTCACCCGTGGGGACACTGGGGACCCCGAGGCTGCCCCAACACCTTTCTCCTCGAAAGTAAAGCCCCGTTCCGCTGGGTGGTGGCCAAACCTTGTGCAAGCAGGGCTCTGTGGCTGCTCTGCGGTCCAGACGAGCTCCAGAGGCTCTGAGCAGGGTGTGGGGGGGGGCTGCTGGGGGAGCACAGGGTGACTGGCCCTTGTCCCCTCCGTCTCTGGTGCCCACGGTGGGGACGCTGCAGCGTGGTGGGGTGGCAGCGGATCCACGTCCTCGGGAGCCGCTCCTGCAGGAAATGGCTGCGGCGTGTCCCCACATCGCCCCGGGGCTGGCACAGAGCTGTGCCGGGCATGAGGCTCTCCAGGAGATCCAGCCTGGGCAGCCAAATCCTTGGATGGCTTCGGGAGGGATGGTGGATGCTCCAGGCTGGTGTTGCTCTTGGCCGGGGGCTTCTGGCGTCCCAAACCCAGCCTTGGGGACTCTGGAGACGGGGACAGCGCGGGCTGTGAGATCCTATGGGTGCCCACCCACCTCAGTGCCCTGTCAGGGTGTCCCCGTGCCCCATGGAGAGCAGAGGGCACCGCTGGCCTCGTCCCCGTCCCCATCCCTTGGTTCAGCTCCAGAGCAGTGGTTTGGAAAACCGCGGGTGTGGAGCCAAGGCCGGGAGCGGAGCAGAGCCCGGAGCAAATCTTTCCAGTGGTTGAATGGGCTGTGGGCGGGCTGGGAAAAGCTGCCACAGCCGCCTTGGGCATGATGGATGCATTTCCTGGCTCCCCAGGGACAAGATTTTGGGATAAGACCGCGGCCCTGGGCGCTGCAGCCACGCCAGCAGGGGCTGGGGTGCACAGTGTGGGGCAGAATCCACTGAGGTGGCATCTGGGGTGCCACCAGTGGGGACAGATCACGGCAGGACCCGCGGTGAGGGGGGGGGGGGGTTGTTGGGGTGCTGCTGCCACCTCAAAGTGGGTGCTACCAGCCTCGGTGGTACCAGAGCACCCCGTAGGGTCCAGCCACCCCAACAGCTGTCCCCACAGGCAGGTGTTCCCCCGGGGGCTGCCCCCCACCTTCACCCTGGTCCTCACCTTGCTGCTGAAGAAGAACAGCACCGGGGAGCACTGGTACCTCTTCCAGGTCACCGACCGGCAGGGATACCCCCAGGTACACCCCGGGAACGTGGCAGGACACGCCAGGAGCAGCCAGGAGCCGTCCCTGAGCGCTGTCCCCTCTGTGCCCAGCTCTCCCTGTCCGTGCACGGCCCCGAGAGAAGCCTGGAGTTCCAGGCCCGGGCTCCGGGGGCCACCTTCGTCGGCGCCGTCTTCGCGGGCAAGGCCGTGGCGTCCCTGTTCGACGGGCGGTGGCACAAGGTGGTGGTGGCCGTGCAGGGCCACGCCGTGTCCGTGCACCTGGACTGCGCCTCCATCTCCTCCAAGCCGCTGGGACCGCGGCGAGCGCTGGCCCCGGAGGGCAACGCCTTCCTGGGGCTGGACGCCGTGCGTGGCACCCCGGTCCGGGTGAGTGCCCCGGGGTCGGGGCGGCCCCGCCCGCGGGGTCAGGGCCGCCCCTGACCTGTCACCCGCGTCCCGCCGCAGTTTGACATCCAGCAAGCCCAGATCTACTGCGACGCCGAGCTGGCCAGGCAGGAGGGGTGCTGCGAGATCTCAGCCAGCGGGGTGAGTGTCACCGAGTGTCCCTGAGTGCCCCCGAGTGCCCCTGAGCCCCCACCCCAACCCCAGCCGGACCCTGGAACTGCCCTGTGCGCGCTCAGGGTTTTCCGCGCAGGGGAAACTGAGGCGCAGCGAGGGCAGGTCTGTCCCCTTTGTGTCACCGCCCCGTGCTGGCTGTCCCCGCGGTCCTGGCTGTCCCCTGGCAGCTTCCCCAGGACGCCGCTGTCTCCCTGCAGTGCCAGACGGAAACGCCCAAGACTCGGCGGCAAGCGGAGGTGATGCAGAGCAGCAACCTCATCGAGATGGTGCCGCAGCCCGAGGGCCGGGTGTTCACCCGCTGCTTCTGCCTGGAGGAGCCGCTGGGCACCGTGAGCTCCGGCAGCACCACCCCGGCCCCAGCCCCATCCCCAGCCCCATCCTGGTCCCCATCCCCACCCCTGGGCCTGTCCTGGTCCCTGTGTCCATCTCCATCCCCATCCTGTCCCCATCCCTGACCCCATCTCCGTCATCTCCATCTCCGTCATCTCCATCTCCCTCATCATCATCTCCATCATCATCATCTCCACCTCCATCTCCATCTCCGTCTCCACCTCCATCTTAATCTTCATCATCTCCATCATCTCCATCTCCGTCATCTCCATCTCCATCATCTCCACCTCCACCTCCACCTCCACCTCCGTCTCCGTCTCCACCTCCATCTTCATCTTCATCATCTCCATCATCTCCATCTCCATCTCCATCTCCATCTCCATCTCCATCTCTGTCTCCACCTCCATCTTCATCATCTCTGTCTCCATCTCCATCTCCATCACCTCCATCTCCATCATCTCCATCTCCATAATTTCCATCTCCATCTCCACCTCCACCTCTATCTTCTCCATCACCTCCATCATCTCCATCACCTCCATCTCCATCTTCATCCCCATCCCAGTCCCCATCCCAGTCCCATCCCAGTCCCCATCCCACGCCTGGCCCGGTGCACCCACCTTGATCCAGCCCCTGGAAAATCCCTGCCTCACTTTTCCCACCCGGTGCCAGGCTCGGGAGGGCGGCGTCGGTGGCCGGAGGGGATGAGGGACAGGAAGGTCCCACCGCTGCCTCCTCCCTGGATGCCCGGGCAGGACAACCCAGGATTCATGGAGAGGGAGCTGGGATGACCCAGGCAGGCCCCACCACGTGTTGTTCCCTCCCTGCAGGAGCCGGGGAGAACCTCGGGAAGGAGCAGCCCGAGGGACGATCCCAAGGAAAAGGTGAGCGTGTCCCGGCCCTGCTCCCCTTCCAGTGCCACCCCAGGGTGCCACCCGCTGTCCCAGCCCAGGCTGGCTCTGTCCCTGCCACATTTGGGAGCTCCGGGAGGAGCGGCTGCTCTGCTCCCCCGAGCAGGAATCGAGGCCCCACGGGCTCCGTGCTGCCGCTGGAGCCATCCCAGCTCTGGCCAAGGGCCTCTTTGTTCCCTCCGAGCGTCTCCGGAGCGTTGCCAGAGCTGGGAAACGTCTCCAGCGCTCCTGTCCCTCATCCCTGAACGTCTCTGGGATCCCTCATCCCAGCACGGCCGTGTCCCAGGGCTGCAGAGCGGGGCTGGAGGCCATGGGGACGCAGCCACGTCCCCGCTCCCGTGGGGGCTGCTTTGGCTCAGGCCAGAGATCCGCAGGGACACCAGGGCACCTCCCCCGGTGGCATTTCCCTGCTCCACCCAGGAATTCCCCGTGCCCGGGGAGCTCCGGGGCTGGCGGGAGAAGCTGCTGGGGGATCCCCACGGGTGTGGGGTGCTCAGGGGAACGGGGCGGTGGCTGTGGGGTTTGGGAGCGTTGTGGGGTTTTGGGTGCTCTGGGGTTTGGGTGCTCTGGGTTTGGGGTGTTGTGGGGTTTTGGGTGCTCTGGGTTTGGGAGTGTTGTGGGGTTTTGGGGTGCTTAGGGGAATGGGGCGGTGGCTGTGGGGTTTGGGAGTGTTGTGGGGTTTTGGGTGCTCTGGGGTTTTGGGTGCTGTGGGGTTTGGGAGTGTTGTGGGGTTTTGGGTGCTGTGGGTTTGGGAGTGTTGTGGGGTTTTGGGGTGCTCAGGGGAACGGGGCAGTGACTGTGGGGTTTGGGTGCTGTGGGGTTTTGGGTGCTCTGGGTTTTTGGGTGCTCTGGGGTTTGGGGTGTTGTGGGGTTTTGGGTGCTGTGGGGTTTTGAGGGTGCTGTGGGGTTTGGGTGCTCTGGGTTTGGGGTGCTGTGGGGTTTTGAGGGTGCTGTGGGGTTTGGGGTGCTCTGTGTTTGGGGTGTTGTGGGGTTTTGAGGGTGCTGTGGGGTTTGGGTGCTGTGGGGTTTTGAGGGTGCTGTGGGGTTTGGGGTGCTCTGGGTTTGGGCTGCTGTGGGATTTTGAGGGTGTTGTGGGGTTTTGGATGCTCTGGGGTTTGGGGTGTTGTGGGGTTTTGGGTGCTCTGGGTTTCGGGTGTTGTGGGGTTTGGGAGTGCTGTGGGGTTTTGAGGGTGCTGTGGGGTTTGGGTGCTCTGGGCTTTTGGGTGCTCTGTGGTTTTGGGGTACCACGGGCCGTGCGTGGCACGGGGCCATCCCAGCTCCCGTGCCAAGCTTCCATCCCTGTCCCTTCCAGTGCCCTCCCTGCTCGCCCCAGATGGCATCAGGAAATGTGAGTGTGGCACTGGCCACGGGCACCCCGAGCTGGCCGGGCTGGGCTGTGAGCTGGGGGTGGCAAAAGCCACCGTGCTGCTGTCACCAGCCCCCCACGACCCCACAGCTCCTCCTGGCCCTGCAACATCTGGAAGGCCCCTGATCCTTTCCAGATGTGGCCCCGTTCCTACAGCAACCGCTGGCTGGGGTGTGGGGGGATGGCAGGGCGGTGGCAGGTGGCTGGGACACTTCGTGCCCCATGGTGGCACTTGGGGACAGAGTGCTGGGACAATGGGGACCGTGGTGGGCTCAGGGCTCTGCTGCTGCCACCTTTTGAAGCCCCCATGCCCTCTGGGGACACCTTTGTCCTGTCTCCACAGGTCACCCTCGGTCCCCCAGGTCCAAAGGTAGGTTTGTCACCCCCCAGGACACCCAGAGCTCCAGCAGGAATGTGGGAATGCTGTGCCACAGCATCCCTGCCAGGAGCTGTGGGCACACACAGGGACGTGGGGACGCCCTGTGTCTGTCCCCCTCCCTGTGCCCGTTTGTCCCCCACCCTGTGCCCATTTGTCCCTCACCCTGTGCCCATTTGTCCCCCACCCTGTACCCATTATTCCCCCACCCTGTGCCTGTGGGGCACCCACCCTGTGCCCATTTGTGACCCACCCTGTGCCCATTTTTCACCCACCCTGTGCCCGTTTGTGACCCACCCTGTGCCCGTTTGTGACCCACCCTGTGCCCATTTGTCCCCCACACTGTGCCCATTTATCCCCCACCTTATGCCTGTTTGTCCCCCACCCTGTGCCCATTTATCCCTCACCCCGTGCCCATTTTTCACCCACCCTGTGCCCGTTTGTGACCCACCCTGTGCCCATTTGTGACCCACCCTGTGCCCGTTTGTGACCCACCCTGTGCCCGTTTGTGACCCACCCTGTGCCCATTTATCCCCCACCTTATGCCTGTTTGTCCCCCACCCTGTGCCCGTTTGTCCCCCACCCTGTGCCCATTTGTGACCCACCCTGTGCCCGTTTGTGACCCACCCTGTGCCCGTTTGTGACCCACCCTGTGCCCGTTTGTCCCCCACCCTGTGCCCGTTTGTGACCCACCCCGTGCCCATTTATCCCCCACCCTGTGCCCGTTTGTCCCCCACCCCGTGCCCATTTATCCCCCACCCTGTGCCCGTTTGTCACCCTCCCTCCCTCTCCTGCAGGGCACCAAGGGCGAGCGGGGCCTCCCTGGCACCGCCGGTGGCAAAGGGGAGAAGGGTGACCGTGTGAGTGTCCCTGGTGTCCCTGTCCCTGATGTCCCTGGTGTCCCTGGCCTGTCCCCTTCTGCTGGGGGGCCGCTCCCTGCGGGGTCCCTGGCACACGGGGGTCCCGCTGCCCTGGGGGTGCCCCTGACCCCCCTTGTCCCTGAGCCACCTCCCCCCTCCGCAGGGCATGGACTGTGTGCGCACCCACCCCGGCGGCCCCGTGCAGGTGAGACCCCTCCCCAAACCCTCCCCAAAGCCCCCTCCCCATCCCTGCCTCTCCTCTCACCTCCTCCTCCTCCTCCTCTTCCTCCCAGTGTGCCGAGGGGCCGCGGGGTGAGAAGGGGCAGCGTGGGCAGGTGGTAAGTGACACTGGGGACAAGCTGCGGGGACACTGCGGGGGTCCCCCTGCCCTGGGCTGGGGTGGGGGGGGGTCCAGCTCCGTGTGGGCATGAAAGGAGCAGGAGCTGACCCTGCATGAGGGTCCGTTTTGTCCCGTTTTTCCCGTGCAGGGACTCCCGGGGCCAGCTGGCACTGAGGGGCAGAAGGTGAGTCCAGCCCACCTGTGGGCCCTGGCGTGGCAGCAGGGACACCTGGGATGGTGGCAGAGGTGCCAGGACCTGCCAGTACCAACCCGGGCAGCTTGGGTGACACCACAGGTGGCACTAGAGGTGACGCCAAAGGTGACATCTGTCTGTCCTGCAGGGCCAGAAGGGTGAGAAGGGCGATGGGGGACTGCAGGGCAAGCCAGGGCGCCCAGGGCGTGATGTGAGTAGTCCTGGGGGGGTACCTGGGCACCCCTGGGCATGCCCCAGGCCAGAGGGGTCTGCCCACAGGAGCCTTCACACCCCACTCCCCTCCCGGCAGGGCCGGCCCGGAGAGATCTGCGTGGTGGGGCCCAAGGGCCAGAAGGTACCTGGGGGTTTGGAGGTGACAGGTGGGAGATGGGGCACCTGGTGGCACTGCCAGCACTGCCACCTCCCCCGCTCATTGTCCTCCAGGGTGACCCCGGCCTCGTGGGACCGGAGGGGTTGGCCGGTGAACCAGGACCCCCGGGCAAGCCAGGCTCTCCGGGGGTTGGCATTCCAGGGAAGCCGGTGAGGACCCCTGTGCCAAGGTGGTGTCCCCATGGTGGGCACCGCCATGGCGGGGGCGAGGTGCCACCCCACAGCCAGAGCTGGCTGGCCAGGGCACCCCAGCAGGGCTAACACCGCCCTTTGTCCCTTTCAGGGTGACCCCGGTGGCCCCCCGGGTCCAAAGGGAGAGAAGGTGAGTGCAGGGAAAGGGGTCCCAGGTGCCCCCCCGTGCCCAGAGCAGGCCTGGCAGGGCGGGGGGCTGTGCTGGGAATCCCAAACAGAGCTGGATCCACCAGGGCTGAGCTGGAGCCATCAACCGCTCTGGGTGGCCCAAGGACCAGGCCTGGGGGGGCAGGACACCCCCGGGGGGACAGGGGTGTCCCGGGGTCCCCAGGGCTGCGGTGCTGCCCCTTGCTGAGCTCAGCATTTCCCATCTCTGGCTCCAGGGCAGCCCGGGAGCTCCTGGACCCGGAGGATCGCCTGGGACACCCGTGAGTAGCAGGAACCGGGAGACAAAGCCGGGGTCAGGGCCGGGTTTTTGGCTCGGGGTTGGGGCTGCTTGGCCGGAGAGGTGCCGGGATCCGAGCCCGGGAGCCGAGAGGGCTTTGGGAAAAGCAGGAACGGAGAGAGCTTTGGGAAACTGGGAGCTGAGAGGGCTTTGGGAAAAGCAGGAGCCAAGAGGGCTTTGGGAAACCGGGAGCCGAGAGGGTTTTGGGAAAAGCGGGAGCTGAGAGGGTTTTGGGAAACAGGGAGCCGAGAGGGTTTTGGGAAAAGCGGGAGCTGAGAGGGTTTTGGGAAACAGGGAGCCGAGAGGGTTTTGGGAAAAGCAGGAGCCAAGAGGGCTTTGGGAAACAGGGAGCTGAGAGGGCTTTGGGAAATTGGGAGCCGAGAGAGCTTTGGGAAAAGCAGGAACGGACAGAACTTTGGGAAAAGCGGGAGCTGAGAGTGCTTTGGGAAATCGGGAGCCGAGAGGGCTTTGGGAAAAGCGGGAGCGTCTCTCGGGGCCGGGATCGCCCCGTGACGGGGCTGGTGGCCAGCTGAGCGTGCTGGGTGGCACTGATGGGGCACGCCGTGGCCTCCCTGAAGCAGCCCCGTCCCCACTTTGCTCCCGCAGGGTCTTCCCGGTGTGCTGGGGCCGAAAGGAGACAAGGTGGGTGCGGTGACACGGTGGGCGCGGTGACACGGTGGGCGCGGTGACACGGTGGGCGCGGTGACACGGTGGTCACGGGCACATCCCCCGGCCTTGGGGCTACCTGGGACATCCAGGGGGCCACCGCGCAGAGCCCCAGCCTCTGTGTCACCGCTCCCACCGGGCAGGGCGAGCCGTGCGAGGTGTGTCCCACTGTCCCCGAGGGGACGCTCGGCGCCGTCGGAATTCCCGGCAAGCCGGGAGCGCGGGGAGAGCCCGGAGCGCCCGGCAGGGACGGGGTCTCGGTGAGTCTGAGCCCGCGGATGGGTGGGCTGGGGGGCAGAGCGGTGTCACCTCAGCACCCCTGATGTTCCCTCTGTTTCCCCCTTCCCAGGACACACCCGGCCCCGCGGGACCCAAAGGGGACAGGGTAGGTGACACGGGCTGGGCTGGCTTGTCCCCAGCTCCAGCTGGGGGACACCGAGCAGCGCCCAGCTCCTGCTTTTCCTTCCCAGGGCGATCCCGGCATCCAGGGGATGAAAGGCGACAAGGTGAGTGTGTGACCCTCCATGCCACCCCCAGCTCGGCCACTGCAGCCCCTGAGCTGTCCCCTGCTGCCATCCCAGGGGGACTCGTGCCAGCCCTGCGATCTCCGCGTCCTCGCCGCGCTGCGCCGCGGCCCCGCCGAGGGCCTCGAGGGGGAGCCGGGGCTGCCGGTGAGTAGCGGGGTGGGACCCCCGGGTGGGACACCCCCCTCGTCCCACGGCGGGGTGACACCCTGGGGTGCTGTGGGTGACCACGTGGGTGTCCTGCAGGGCCAGGTGGGGCTGTCCGAGCTGGCCGGGATCAAGGGTGACAAGGTGAGCGACCCCCGCCCCCTTTGGACGCCCCTGGGGGGAGCGGGAATGGCTGGAACGTCCCATGGGGGCGGGGCAGGCTTGGCTGATCCTGAGCCTAATTCTGGTCCTGGCCCTGCCCCTGTCCCTGCTCCGTTTCAGGGGGACAGTGGCCACGTGGGACCCACGGGCAGACCGGTGAGTGGGGACATTGTGGGGGCCCAGGGGGGTGCGGGAGGGGTCTGGGGGCTCAGGGGTGTCAGAGCCGAGGTTTGGGGACCGCGGTGTCACTCCTGCTGGGGATTCTCGGTGCAGGGAATCCCGGGAGAGAAGGGAGATCCAGGCGTGCGGGGGCTCAAGGGAGAGAAGGTGAGCGCAGCACTGGGGACACCCCTGTCCCTGCCCTGTCCCTGCTGAGACCAGGGCATGGGGTGAGGAGGGCAGGGGGCCGTGAGCCCCCCGCCATGTCCCGGTCCCCAAGGCCACCTCCCAGCCGGGATGTCCCTCCGCAGGGCGAGCAATGCGGGCCGTGCCCTCCCACCCCGCAAGCCCTCCAAGGGACAGCGACAGTGCTGGCAGTGCCGGGGCCAACGGGTGAAAGGGGTCCTGGTGGCCCCCCGGGCAGAGCGGTGAGTGCCCCCCGTGCCCGCCGTGCCCGTTTTTTGGGGAGGGGATGCCGCAGCCTGACCCGTTCCTGCGTTTCCCCAGGGCAGACCCGGCGAGGCTGGCGAGAAGGGACAGAAGGTGAGAGGGGCTCGGGGTGGCTCCCGGCGGGAGGGGGGGGGGGGGTCAGTGGTGGCAGAGGGCGCTGTGACCTCTGTGTGCCGTGTCCCCTCCCTCCCCGTGCCAGCTTTGTCCCCTCTCTTTGCCAGGGCGACGCTGGCAGCCCCGGGGACCCGGGCACGCCGGGCATGGCCGGTGTCCCGGGGCTCTCGGGTGAGCCTGGCATCAGGGGACCAGCCGGCCCCAAAGGCGACAAGGTGAGAGCCCCACATTTCGGGCAGCTGTCCCCGCTGCGGTGTCACCCACCCCTCCACGCCTCTCCCGTCCCCTCCCCGCAGGGAGACGCGTGCCAGCCCGGCCCCGCCGCGCTCGGGCACCTCTCGGACGCCGTGGGCATCCCGGGAAAACCCGGCCCCAAAGGGGACCAGGGCCCGCCGGGCACCGGCCAGCCAGGCAGACCCGTGAGTGTCCCCTCCCCACGGCCACAGCGCCCGGTGGCGCCGTGAACTCGGGGTGACCCTGCTGTGTTTTAGGGGAAGCCGGGGCTGCCGGGGGTGCAGGGTCCTGCCGGGCCGAAGGGGCTGCAGGTGAGTGGGGTGTGGGGTCCTGGGGACACCTCAGTGCCCCTCTGTGTCCCCAGTGGGGTGTGGGGTCCTGGGGACACCTCACTGCCCCTCTGTGTCCCCAGTGGGGTGTGGGGTCCTGGGGCCACCTCAGTGCCCCTCTGTGTCCCCAGTGGGGTGTGGGGTCCTGGGGCCACCTCAGTGCCCCTCTGTGTCCCCAGTGGGGTGTGGGGTCCTGGGGACACCTCACTGCCCCTCTGTGTCCCCAGTGGGGTGTGGGGTCCTGAGGACACCTCAGTGCCCCTCTGTGTCCCCAGTGGGGTGTGGGGTCCTGGGGACACCTCAGTGCCCCTCTGTGTCCCCAGTGGGGTGTGGGGTCCTGAGGACACCTCAGTGCCCCTCTGTGTCCCCAGTGGGGTGTGGGGTCCTGGGGACACCTCAGTGCCCCTCTGTGTCCCCAGTGGGGTGTGGGGTCCTGGGGCCACCTCAGTGCCCCTCTGTGTCCCCAGTGGGGTGTGGGGTCCTGGGGCCACCTCAGTGCCCCTCTGTGTCCCCAGTGGGGTGTGGGGTCCTGGGGACACCTCAGTGCCCCTCTGTGTCCCCAGTGGGGTGTGGGGTCCTGGGGACACCTCAGTGCCCCTCTGTGTCCCCAGTGGGGTGTGGGGTCCTGGGGACACCTCAGTGCCCCTCTGTGTCCCCAGTGGGGTGTGGGGTCCTGGGGCCACCTCAGTGCCCCTCTGTGTCCCCAGTGGGGTGTGGGGTCCTGGGGACACCTCACTGCCCCTCTGTGTCCCTAGGGTGAGCCAGGACCGCGGGGGATCGGCCAGCCGGGACCACAGGTGGGTTTTGGGGTGCCTGTGCTGTCCCCTGCTGTCCCCAGGTGGGTGGCTCTGGTGGCTCTGGTGGCTTTCACACACTCTGCTTTTCCCAGGGAGACCCTGGGAGCAGCGGACCCCCCGGACCCCCTGTGAGTAGGGTTTGGGGTGGGGTTTTGGGGTGCCCGGCCCTGGCTGATGGGGTCACACCCCTGCCAGCCTCTGTGTGGCTTGTGGCGCCTCTGGGGACAGCGTTGTCCCCTCCCTGGGGGGAACCAACACCCTGTCCTGCCCCCAGGGCCCCCCCGGACCGCAGGGACCCCCGGGGATGGCAGCGGAGAAAGGTGCCAAGGTAAGGGAGCGTCCCCCAGCCCTCGGTGCCCCCCGTGCTCCCCATTCCTGCTGTCCTTCCTCTGCAGGGATCTCCGGGCCCCAGAGGTGCCACGGGACCCCCTGGAGCACCAGGGAGCAGCGTCACAGGGCCACCGGTAGGTCCTGCCCTCCGGGATGGGCAGTGCCACCCTGCTGGCACCTTGATCCCGGCCGAGCCAGGCAGTTTCCTCACCCTCCTCTTCCTCGCAGGGCCCCGAGGGGCAGCGGGGGCTCCCCGGCTCCAGCGGGCAGCCGGTAGGTGCGGGGGGGGGGGGGTGCCAGGGGGGTGTGGGTGGTCACACGGTGGGTGGGGGGCACCCCTAACGCCCATCTCTGTTTTCCTCTGGCAGGGGGAGAAGGGTGCCCGGGGAGAGAAGGTGAGTCGGGGTCCGGGTGCAGCCGTGCCCCCCGTGCCACCCCAAACCCGCCCTGCCCTCACCCCCTGTGCCCACAGGGAGACCCCGGGGAGTGCTCCTGCCCCTCCAGCCCCCGCCAGGACCCCAACTACAACGGGATGCCGGTGAGTGTCACCCCACCCCCGGCACCGTGCCACCCTCACGGGCACCCCCCGGCCCCGTTTCACCCTCCCGGATTCTCTCACCCTCAGGGAGCCCCGGGATTATGGACCGGCTTGTCCTGGCAGCCCCAGCCTGGCCCGCAGGTCGGTGCCGCCCCCGCCGTGCCCCTGCCACCCTGCTCACCCCTCGCCTTTCTCTGACTGTTTTTTGGGGTCTTGCAGGGCCCCCCCGGAGCTCCCGGCCCCCCCGGCCCGCCCGGTGCCCCCGGTCGCCAGGTGAGCGATGGGACAGCGGGGCCCGTCCTCATCTTTTAGGGCGGGGTTTAAATATTCCCCTTGGATTTAGGGAATGCCGGGACACAACGGCTTGCCCGGACTGCCTGGACCGGCCGGAGACCTGGTAGGTGGTGCCAGCTGCCCTGGCAGCGTCCTCTGTCCCCTGTCCCCACGGCGGGGACAATCCCTCCCTCTGTCCCTTCCCTCCTTTCCAGGGACCTCTGGCCGTCATGGCTGAGAGGAACATCGAGGTGCTGAAGGTGAGAGGGTGGGGATGGGGTCACCCTCCTGCCCCGGGGGACCCCTCAGGGCCACCCCTGACTCGCCTTTTGCCCCTTTCCAGACTCTCTGCGGGGACTGTGCCCAGCTGCAGGCAGCCCTGGAAGCTCCCGGGGCAGTGGAGGGGGAGAAGGGGGATGGGGGCATGCCAGGCGCCCCTGGCAGCGAGAACTGTGCCAGGGTGAGTATTCCCACAGCTCTGGGTGGGAATTTGGGCGCCCGACACCCCCTGGCCGTGCGGGGTGAGGTTGGGGCGACGCCCCCGAGTCCCGGGGAATTGGGTTTGGTGGGATTTGGGGGAAGCGCCGCGCTCTGGACGCGCTTTGGGGACACTGGCCGCTCTGGGAACGCGGGCACGGCCCCAGCGGGGATCCCGGGGAGGGGGGACAGGCTCGTCCTTTGTCACAGCTGGGTGACTCCGGCCTTTTCTCGCAGTGCTTTGCCCAGTTCCCGCGAGCGGAGGAGGCTCGGGTGAGTGACGCTGGTGTCCTGGTGCCACCCCCTGCTCCTCAGGGGTGGTCCCTGCCGGGCATCCAGGACTGTCCCCCAGCCTTTGGGGAGGCTCCTGGCAGGGCTCAGCGTGGGTGGCAGAGCCACCGCGGGGTCCTGATGTGTCACCACCCCTCGCAGGGTGACAGCCCTGACTGCGCGGGTCACCCCGGGCTGCCGGGAGCGCCAGGGATCCCAGGAGAGCGAGGAGAGCAGGTGGGTGAGCTCCGACCCATCCTCTCCTGCCACCCCAGCCCTTCCTGGGGGCTGGGGCACGTCCCGTGCTGCCCCTCGGGGCTGTCCCCACCTCGGCGGTCACACCTGGCACCCCCATCCCTCCCCACCAGGGCTCCCCAGGGCTGCGCGGACCTCCAGGACCACCCGGACCCATCGTGAGTAGCCCTGCCCGGGCTGGGGGGGGGTTCTGGGGGGCTCGGAGCCCCTCAAAGCAGGTTGCCAAAGGGGCCTGGCAGCTTGCCCTGCGGCCGTGGCGAGGCGCAGGTGTGACACGGCACGGATGTCCCCGCGGAGGCTGGAGAAGGAGGTGACGCTGCTGCCAGCCCGGAGGTGGAGCAGGAGCCCTGTGGCACCCCCAGGGCTCAGGCCGGGCTCCCCAGCGCCTTTTCCAAGCTGTGACCTCCCTGTTTCTCCCCTCAGGGCCCCCCAGGCTTTCCTGGAACGCCGGGCGCACCCGGACTGCCCGTAAGAACCCAGCACGGCTCCGCTCTGTGCCCTTGTGTCGCTGCCGCTTGGTTTGGCCGTGTCCCCTGTCCCCTGTCCCGCCGGGACAGCCGCAGCACAGCCGCCCCTCCCCTTCCACTCCATCTCCATCCTGCCATTCCCGCTCCTCCATCCCAAAGCAGGGGGTCCCGGCGGACCCGGATTTGGGGATGGTCTTCCTCAGCTCGGGGACCTGGCGCTGCCACCCGCCGCCCTGCCGGGTCCCTTCGGCGCCGCGGGACCTGGCGCGGCTCCAGGTGTGCCAGGGAGCTGCCACCTGGGCCGGGTGACCCGTCACAGCTGCCCTGATGGTCACCAGGGACACCCCTCGTGGGGACCAGGAGGATCCCGTGTGTGGCCGGGGCTCATCCTCCTCCTCCTCCTCCTCCTCCTCTGGTCGCTCCTGTGTGGTCGCTCAGCCTCCACCACCATCTTCATCTCCATCTCCATCTTCATCCTCACCTCCACCCTCCTGCTCCCACCCCGCTCGCTCCCCACAGGAGCTGGTGGTGGGGCTGTGCCGGCGGCTCTCGGAGGATCCTGCGCTCCCGCTCGTGTCCCCTCGTCCACTAATGTCACCGTCACCCCGCGGCCCCTCTGGGGCTCCCTGGGGCTCTCTGTGGGCCGTGCTCTGCCGTGTGCCAGCGTGTCCTGTCATTCTCTGTCACCTCGGCACCACGTCACCCCACTAACCCACCCCGGAGGTCCCCCGTGGCGCTCCGGGCTGTCCCCGTGTCACCCTGGGAGGACGGGGGGCGCCAGGCTGGAGCTGGGGGGCTGCAGCCAGAGCTGGGCACCCCACGCAGCCCCCCAGGGGTGAGATTTCCGTGGCACCAGGGTCTGAGCGTCCCCACCACGCCTGGGCACTGAGGCCGGTGCCTGCAGGGGTGGAGGGGGCCCAGGCAGGGTCCCGGCAGGCTGGCAGAGGTCACAGACCCCACGGGCTGTGCCCAGGTCCTGCTGCCAGCTGAGACCCCCCTTGCATCTCCTCTCTTCTCCCCACAAAGGGTCTCCAAGGGGAACGTGGCCCTGCGGGGCTCGCCGGAGCCAAAGGGGAGCCGGTGAGTGCTGTGGGGCCAGGGGGACACTGGTGGCCCGTGGAGGGGGGGGTGGCACCTGGCTGGGGCGCTGCAGGTGGCTCAAGTGGCATCACCCTCACACACAGGGACCTCCAGGACAACCCGGCTACCCCGGGGCCACAGGGCCCCCCGGCCTTCCTGTGAGTACTGGGGGGACCAGGCAGCCCCTGCCAGCCCCCAGCCCCCTCAGGGGGTCCCCAAGGCCCTCCTGGGGCTGACTGAGACCCCCCCCCATGTCACAGTGGGGGCACCCTGGTGGGCACAGAGCGCCGTGTTCCTGCAGGGCTCATCGTCCCTGTCCTGCCCATCCAATCCCACCCCACACATCCCCAGCGCCCTGCTCATCCACGCCACGGCCATCTGCACCCTGAGCGTGCTCGGCCTGTGTCCCCATGTCCCCTCTTCTCTGCCCCATGTCCCATCCCTGCCCCAAATCCCATCCCTGCCCCGAATCCCATCCCTGCTCGAAATCCCACCCATGCCCCAAATCCCACCCATACCCCATATCCCATCCTTGTCCCATGTCCCACCAATACCCCCAGATCCCACCTATGCCCCAAAATCCCATCCATGCCCCAAATCCCACCCGTACCCCATATCCCACCCATGCCCCAAATCCCATCCATGCCCCAAATCCCACCTGTTCCCCACATCCCACCCATGCCCCATATCCCACCGGTACCCCAAATCCCACCCATGCCCCAAATCCCATCCATGCCCCAAATCCCACCTGTTCCCCACATCCCACCCATGCCCCAAATCCCACCTGTACCCGAAATCCCACCCGTACCCCAAATCCCACCCATGCCCCAAATCCCACCCGTACCCCAAATCCCACCCGTACCCCAAATCTCACCCATGCCCCAAATCCCACCCATGCCCAAAATCCCATCCGTGCCCCAAATCCCACCCATACGCCAAATCCCACCCGTACCCCACATCCCATCCATGCCCCAGGTGCCACCCATGCCCCAAATCCCACCTGTACCAGAAATCCCACCCATACCCTATATCTCACCCATACTTGAAATCCCACCGGTACCCCATATCCCACCTGCACCCCACATCCCATCCATGCCCCAAATCCCACCCGTACCCCACATCCCACCCATGCCCAAAATCCCATCCATGCCCCAAATCTCACCCATGCCCCAAATCCCACCTGTACCCAAAATCCCACCCATGCCCCATATCCCACCTGTACCCCAAATCCCACCCATGCCCCAAATCCCACCCATGCCCCACATCCCACCGGTACCCCAAATCCCACCTGTACCCCAAATCCCACCTGTACCCCAAATCTCACCTGTACCCCAAATCCCACCCATACCCTATATCCCACCCGTACCCCAAATCTCACCTGTACCCCAAATCCCACCCATACCCTATATCCCACCCGTACCCCAAATCCCACCTGTACCCCAAATCCCACCCATGCCCCGTGTGCCCCCTTGTCCCTCCTTCCCCAGGGCAGCAAGGGTGAGCGAGGCTACGTGGGCCCCCCGGGAGAGAAAGGGGAGCTGGTGAGTCCCTCAGGGCCCCGCTCGGGGGGCGCAGTGGGGCCGGGGGCTCCCCCAGGTGCCCCCTCTCCGTGGGCACCGGGGCTGGCACCTCCCAGCCGCCTCCACCTGCTCCTATTCCCGTCCTTCCCAGGGACCCCCCGGCGTGGATGGGCTGCCCGGTCCCGTGGGGCCAGCGGTAGGTGCCCACCCTGGGGGCTGTGGGGAGGGATGGGGGTGGCTGGGAGGGGGTTTTGGGGTGCTCCCACCACCCCATCCCGTCTCTCCGCAGGGTCCCAGGGGCGAGCGCGGGCTCCCGGGAAGCGCCGGAGAGAAGGGGGATCAGGTGAGTGTCCCCAAAGGGGACAGGACCCCCAGGACCCCCGTGGGCTGTGGGGTCCAGCTCAGCTCCTGTCTGTCCTCAGGGCTTCCAGGGCCAGCCTGGCTTCCCGGGACCACCGGTGAGTAAATCCCACCCGAGTGGGAATTCTGAGTAAATCCCACTGGGAATTCTGAGTAAATCCCACCTGGGAATTCTGAGTAAATCCCCACTTGGAATTCTGAGTAAATCCCACCTGGGAATTCTGAGTAAATCCCACTGGGAATTCTGAGTACACCCCCCCCATGGGAATTCTGAGTAAATCCCACCTGGGAATTCTGAGTAAATCCCACCTGAGTGGGAATTCTGAGTAAATCCCACTTGGAATTCTGAGTAAATCTCACCTGAGTGGGAATTCTGAGTACACCCCCCTGGGAATTCTGAGTACATCCCCCCTGGGAATTCTGAGTAAATCCCCACTTGGAATTCTGAGTAAATCCCACCTGAGTGGGAATTCTGAGTACACCCCCCTGGGAATTCTGAGTAAATCCCACCTGGGAATTCTGAGTACACCCCCCTGGGAATTCTGAGTAAATCCCCACTTGGAATTCTGAGTAAATCCCACCTGAGTGGGAATTCTGAGTACACCCCCCTGGGAATTCTGAGTAAATCCCCACTTGGAATTCTGAGTAAATCCCACCTGGGAATTCTGAGTAAATCCCACCGGGAATTCTGAGTACACCCCCCTGGGAATTCTGAGTAAATCCCACCTGGGAATTCTGAGTACACCCCCCTGGGAATTCTGAGTAAATCCCCACTTGGAATTCTGAGTAAATCCCACCTGAGTGGGAATTCTGAGTACACCCCCCTGGGAATTCTGAGTAAATCCCACTGGGAATTCTGAGTAAATCCCCCTGGGACTTCCTGCACCCTGGGAGATGGACCCCATTCCTGGCTGTGTGTCCCCGTGTCCCCACAGTGCCAGGGATGGGGACAGGCGGTTCTACGAGTGGGATGAGGTGCAGGGAGCAGCCCCACATCAATCCCATTAAATTAAGCCGGGAAAGAGCGGGATTTACGGGCTGGGATCCCCCCTTCACTCGACACCCCGCTCCTTTTTAGGGTCCTCCTGGTTTCCCAGGAAAGGTTGGTCCAGCTGGGCCACCAGGGCCTGTGGCAGAGAAGGTGAGTGCCAGTGCCAGGTGCCAGGTGCCAGGGCCAGTGCCAGGGCCAGGTGCCAGGGCCAGGTGCCAGGGGCTCTGTGGTGTCCCCACCTGTCCCTCGGGCTGTGGCGGGGTTTGGTGGCCGTGCCTGTGACCTCCTGTGGCTCTTGCAGGGCAGCGAGGGCGTGCGAGGCCCCACGGGGATGCCAGGGCCCCCCGGGCCCCCTGGACCCCCGGGAATCCAGGTATGGCCCCACCATGTGTCACCCTTGGGTGCTCCTGGGAGCACCACTGGCTGTTCCCGTTCCCTGGGGTCTGTTCCCATTCCCTGGGGTCTGTTCCCATTTCCCGGGATCTGTTCCCATTCCCTGGTGTCTGTTCCCATTTCCCGGGATCTATTCCCAATCCCCAGGGACCAGTTCCCATTCCCTGGGGTCTGTTCCCATTTCCCGGGATCTGTTCCCATCCCCAGGGACCTGTTCCCATTCCCAGAGATCTATTCCCATCCCCAGAGATCTGTTCCCATTCCCATGGATCTGTTCCCATTCCCAGGGACCTGTTCCCATTCCCTGGGGTCTGTTCCCATTTCCCCGGGATCTGTTCCCAATCCCCAGGGATCTGTTCCCATTCTCTGGGGTCTGTTCCCATTCCCTGGGGTCTGTTCCCATTCCCGGGGGTCTGTTCCCATTTCCCCGGGATCTGTTCCCAATCCCCAGGGATCTGTTCCCATTCCCTGGGGTCTGTTCCCATGGCCCGGGGTGCCCTGAGCAAGCCCCTCAGGGACCCCCAGAGCTCCCCAGTGCAAACCTCCCTCTGTCACTGTCACCTTGTCCCCACAGGGCCCTGCTGGCTTGGAAGGACTGGATGGCAAGGATGGCAAGCCAGGGCTGAGGGTGAGGCTCCGGGGCTCTCTGGGTTTTGCTGGAACCCAGAGTGAACCCCGGGTTTTTCCTGCAACCCCCCCCAGGACACCCCCAACCCGTGTCTCTTTCTCCCCAGGGTGACCCCGGTCCCCCCGGGCCACCAGGGATGATGGGTCCTCCGGTGAGTGACAGTCCTCTTTGTCACCCCTCCCTGCTGCTCCGTGCCTGGCACGTCCCTGCAGCCAAGCCGGGGTGCCCTGAGCCGGGACTGTCCCCTCAGGTGCTCCTGGGGACACCGAGCTGCGGGCGGTGGCACCCTGGGACCCCCACCCAGCTCTTTGCTCTCTCTCCAGGGCTTCAAGGGCAAGACAGGACACCCAGGGCTCCCAGGACCGAAGGTGAGCGATGGTGACACTGGCCGGTGACATCGCCAAGGACCTCGGGCCTGGCCAGAGAAGCCGCTCACTGCTCTGCCCGTGATGTCCCTTCCTCCTTTTAGGGTGACT
The DNA here is from genome assembly GCF_024509145.1 of Vidua macroura. Classification (NCBI taxonomy): domain Eukaryota; kingdom Metazoa; phylum Chordata; class Aves; order Passeriformes; family Viduidae; genus Vidua; species Vidua macroura. The sequence continues at coordinate 1,707,157 of NC_071595.1, read as the reverse complement.
GCGGCAAGCCCGGCCCCCCGGGGAGCACGGGCCGGCCGGGAGCCGAGGTGAGCTGGGCGACCCCTGGGCACCCCTTTGTCACCACCCCCGCCTTCCTCGTCACCACCCCCCCCCTTCCTCCTCCTCCTCCTCACCTTGCCTTCCTCAGGGTGACCCCGGACCCATGGGACCCCAAGGCCGGCAGGGACCCCCAGGGCTGATCGTAAGTTGGAGCTGCCCCCACGATGGAGGGGGGGGATCACAGCGGGGATCCCTTTGGTGCAGGGAGTGGGGACATCGCCCGTGACCCCCCTGTCTCTGTCCCCAGGGTCCCCCTGGCAGCCCGGGGCAGCCGGGTCCCGCTGGCCTCGCTGGGGTGGTGAGTACTGCCGGGGCCGGAGCCCTCGCTCGGGGCTTTGGGGTGGGGATGAGCGGGTTTGGGATCCCCCGATCCTCCCGCTCCCTCCTCCGCGCAGGGGCTGAAGGGCGAGCGCGGCTCCGTGGGCGAGCGGGGTCTGCCGGGAATGCCAGGACAGCCGGGACCCCCGGGACACCCGGGACCACCGGTGAGTGCAGCAGGACCCTGTACCCCGGAGCGTGGCGACCTCGGGGGGTGGCCCCGTGGTGCCACCACCTCACGCTGCCCCTCTTTGACCCCGCAGGGAGAGCAGGGACCGGACGGACCCGTTGGGAAGGAGGTGAGCAGGGTTCTCCGGAGCCTTCCTGCCCCGCTGGACGCGGCGGCGGATTTTGTCATCCTCTGGCCTGGCCAGGGTGTCCCCAGGGTGGGGTCACGCTGCTCCTGTTTTCCAGGGACCCCCAGGAAAACCGGGCGTTGCGGGCCCGGCCGGACAGAAGGTGAGGCTGTGCCACCTGGCCGTGCCACCGCGCCGTGCCACGGCTGTGCCGGCACGCCAGGACTGACCTTTGGTGTCCGCAGGGTGACGCTGGAGCCCCCGGCGAGCGGGGGTACCCCGGGGAGAAGGGCAGAGCCGGAATGCCCGGGGGGCCGGGCAAAAGCGGCTCCATGGGGCTCGTGGGGCCGCGGGGACCCGCGGGAGAGAGGGGACCCCCGGGCTCGCCGGGCCCCGCGGGCAGCCCCGGCCTACCGGGACCCCCGGGGATGATGGTAAGGAGGGGTGGCCGCGTCGGGGGGGGGGGCAGGACGCTGTCCCCGTGGCGGGGCGCGGTGGCCGTGGCCCCTCGCGTGTCCCCTCGTGTCCCCGCAGGGAGATGTGGTGAATTACGACGAGGTCAAGAGGTTCATCCGGCAGGAGCTGAACAAGATGTTTGACGGTAACGGGGAGGGGGGGTGGCGACGAGGCGACGAGTCCCGGGGACCCTCCCGGTGTCCCCGCCCTGTCCCCTCCGGCTGAGCTCGCTCGTGTCCCCCGCAGAGCGGATGGCGTATTACACCTCCCGGCTGCACTTCCCGGTGGAGATGGTGGCGTCCCCGGGCAGGCCCGGTCCCCCCGGGAAGGACGGGCTGCCCGGCCGGCCGGGACCCCCCGGCTCCCCGGGGATGCCGGGACAGATCGGCAGAGAGGGGCGGCAGGGCGTGCCGGGCATGCGGGGTACGTGTGCCCCCCCCGCCCCGGGTGTTCCCATGGTCCCTGGGATGCCCCCAGGACCTTCCCGATGTCCCTGGGGTATTTTCCAGGGCTATTTCCCGGTGTCTCTGGGGTGTTCCTGTTGTCCCCATCACATTCCCGGTGTCCCTGGGGTGTTCCAAGTGTCTCTGGCTGCTCTCAGTGGTCCCCATCGTGTCCTCGAAGTGCCTGAGGTGTTCCCAGTGTCCCTGGGCTGTTCCCAGTGTCCCCAGGACATTCCCAGTGTCCCTGGGCTATTCCCAGTGTCCCCGGGACATTCCCAGTGTCCCCGGGACATTCCCAGTGTCCCCGGGTTGTTCCCAGTGTCCCCGGATTGTTCCCAGTGTCCCCAGGACATTCCCAGTGTCCCTGGGCTATTCCCAGTGTCCCCTGGAGTGTTCCCAGTGTCCCCAGGACATTCCCAGTGTCCCCGGGTTGTTCCCAGTGTCCCCAGGACATTCCCAGTGTCCCCAGGACATTCCCAGTATCCCTGGGCTATTCCCAGTGTCCCCTGGAGTGTTCCCAGTGTCCCAGGGACGTTCCCAGTGTCTCTGTGCTGTTCCCAGTGTCCCCTGGGCTGTTCCCAGTGTCCCCAGGACATTCCCAGTGTCCCTGGGCTGTCCCCAGTGTTCCCAGGACATTCCCAGTATCCCTGGGCTGTTCCCAGTGTCTCCAGGACATTCCCAGTGTCCCTGGGCTGTTCCCAGTATCCCTGGGCTGTCCCCAGTGTCCCCAGGACATTCCCAGTATCCCTGGGCTGTTCCCAGTGTCCCTGGCACCGGGATGCTGTGGCTGTGCCATGATCTCACCCCTCCTCTCCCCCAGGTGAGCCGGGTGCCAAAGGAGAGAAGGGCGAGAAAGGTGTGGGGCTGATGGGGGACAGCGGCCCCCCGGGACCCCCAGGTGAGCCCCCAGCCCCACGCCGGGCCTCGCTGCCACCCCCTCACCGCGCCACCCCACCTTTCTTTCACTCCATCTCTTCCAGGTCCCCAAGGGCCACCAGGCTACGGCAAGATGGGTCCCCCGGGCCCCGTGGGCCAGCAGGGCATCCCCGGCATCCCCGGCCCGCCCGGTGCCACGGGGCAGCCGGGCAAGACGGGGCACTGCAGCCCCGCCGAGTGCCTGGGGGCCGTGCCCATGGAGCAGCCGCTCTTCCAGCCCAAGAACGTCAAGGGTCCCTTCGGCTGAGCGGCCCCGCGCCCCCCCCCCCCCCGGGCCCCCCGAATTTGCTGTTAATATTGTTAATATTGTTCCCCCCGCTGTGCCGGGGCCGTGCCCGCGGCGGGGGGCTCGGGGGCTCTACAGCTCCGTGGCAATCGCGGGGGCGGGTGGATCCCGCCCCGAAAATACACCTGTGCTGGTGCCCCCCGCGGCTGCTGGCTCCGTGAGTGGGCGCGGGTGGGTCTGTGCCTCCTTCCCAGCCCCTGTCCCCTCCCTGTCCCCTCCCTGTCCCCTCCCTGTCACCGAGGGATGCTGCTCGGGCCGGTTCTGAGGCCACTCTGCTTGCGGACACGGTGACCCTGAGCTCCCTGTGACCCTGGGATGGATGGGGGAGTCCCAGTCCTGATCCCAGAGGATCCTGGCCCCGTCTCAGGGGCAATCCCAGCCGTGATTTGGGGTCATCCCAGCGCCATTCCTGCGGAGATCCCGCTCTCGTCCCAGCACATCGCAGCCCTGGTCCCAGATCTGTGACCGGGTGGGATCCCGGCCTTGCCTCTGGAGGAATCCCAAACTAATTCCCGTGGTCTTGTGGCGATTCTCGCCCTACTCTCAGGCCCTGCTCTTGGACCATGCCTGGAATTCCTGGGAATCCCAGCCCGCCATCCCAGCCCTGCTCCTAGCGGGATCTCGGTCCTGCTGCCAGGGCAGTCCCAGCCCTCACTTTGTGGGGTCGCCAGCCCCACTCCCAGGCCGATCCTGGCCGCACTCCCGGGCCGATCCCGGCTGAGCTCCCGGGGAATTCCAGCCCCGCTCCCGGGCAGCTCCCGGGGCCATCCCCGCCCGGTGGGCCCCACCCCGACCAGGCGCCGTTGCCGCTTTAAGGCGCCCCTCGGGCGCGCGCTTCCCGCGCGTCACCGCTCTGCCTCCGCCCCGCCCAGGGGGCGTGGTCACTGCCCAGAGTAGCCAATGGGTGCTGTCTTTTTCTTGTGACGTCATCTGGGCGTGGCCGGGGCGGAAGACGCGCTATGGCGTACCCGGGGCAGGTGCGGGACCGGGATCGGGACCGGGACCGGGACTGGGACCGGGATCGGGACCGGGATCGGGACCGGGACCGGGATCGGGACCGGGATCGGGATCGGGACCGGGATCGGGATCGGGACCGGGATCGGGACTGGGACCGGGATCGGGACCGGGATCGGGATCGGGACCGGGATCGGGACCGGGATCGGGATCGGGATCGGGACCGGGATCAGGACTGGGACTGGGACCAGGACCGGGACCGGGATCGGGACTGAGACTGGGACCGGGATCAGGACCGGGATCGGGACCGGGATCAGGACCGGGACCGGGACCGGGACTGGGACCGGGATCAGGATCGGGACCGGGATCGGGATCGGGATCGGGATCGGGACCGGGACCGGGACTGGGACCGGGATCAGGATCGGGACCGGGATCTGGACCGGGATCGGGATCAGGACCAGGAGCGGTGGCGGGGAACTGGGAAATGGGATCGGGACCGGGACCGGGACCAGGACCAGAACCAGGACCAGGAGCGGTGGCGGGGAACTGGGACCGGGACCGGGATCGGGATCAGGATCAGGACCAGGACCGGGATCGGGACCGGTGGCGGGGAACTGGGACCGGGACCGGGATCGGAATCGGATCGGGACCGGGACCGGCACCGGTGGCGGGGAACTAGGACCGGGATCGGGATCAGGATCAGGATCAGGACCAGGACCAGGAGCGGTGGCGGAGAACTGGGACCAGGACCGGGACCGGAGGAGTGGGAGCGGCGGCAGAGAGCCCGACCGGGACCGAGGGGCGGGGAATGGGGACCGGGGAGCGGGACCGGAGAGGCAGCGGAGAGTGGGACCGGGGAGCGCGACAGGAACTCGGAGCGGCGCCGGGGACCCGGGACCAGGATCCGGACTGTGACCGGGAGCGGGACTGTGACCGGGAACCGGACTGTGACCGGGAGCGGGACTGTGACCGGGACTGGTCTGGGGGTGGGGGCCGGGGGAGGCGCGCAGGGGCTCCAGGGGGGTGACACGAGGTCCGTCCCCGTGCCCATCTCGGTGCCCGGTGTCCGGTGCCCGCCTCACACCGGCTCTGTCCCCTCCCCAGGGCTACCCCGGCGCCGGACAGCCCCCCCCGGTCGGTCCTTACCCCGGGGCTCCCTATGGCGGGGGGCCACCCCCGGGCCCCTACGGGCAACCCCCGCCCGGGGGTCCCTACGGTAGCCCCTACGGCGGCCCCCAGCCCGGGCCCTACGGCGGGGCGGCCCCGGGAGGTGAGTCCGGGGGTCTCCCTGCGGCGGTACCCGGGACAGAGCTGGGGGTCCCCAGCCCGGTGCGGGCTCGGGGGGCAGGGGAGAACCCAGTCCGGTGCCCGGGTGGGGGTTTAGGGGGTCCCCAGCTCAGCAGAAGCCACCACGAGAATGAAATTCGATGTCCGCGGTTTATTATTTTGAAATCCTGGAGGAGGAGGAGGAGGAGGAGGAGGAGGAGGGAAAGGAGAAAGAGGAGGAGGAAAAAAACAGGAGGAGGAAGAGGAAGTGCCCTAAAAACTTTCACCCCACATCCATCTCGCGGTGCTGCCGGGTTTGTGGGGCTCCCTCTCCATCGCAGAGCTGCCCCAGGCTCCGGTTCCCCAGCTCCGGCCGCTCCGTGCCCATCCCAGCCCCGTTCTCCCGGGATTCCACCGGCCTGTAAAACCCGTGGGAGGGGAAGCTCTGCCCGGCCCTGGGAGCCGCCCCCGGGGCCAGCCCAGCCCGTGGCCTGTCCGAGGGGAAGGTGACAGCGCCGATGGCCTCTCCCCACGCAGGGAATGCCCCCCCGGGGGTGGATCCCGAGGCGTTTTCCTGGTTCCAGACGGTGGATACGGATCACAGCGGGTTCATCTCCGTCAAGGAGCTGAAGCAGGCGCTGGTCAACAACAACTGGTCCTCGTTCAACGATGAGACCTGTCAGCTCATGATCAGTGAGTCTGGGATCTCCTTCCCCTCTTCTAGGCTGCCTTGGTTGGGTTTGGGGTGAAGCCCATCCTGGCAGAATTCCCCTTTTCCCTGGCCATCGCTCCCGGCTGGAGCCAGAGCTGGGCAAACCGAGCAGCTCCCAGTGGTGCAGGACGTGAGTGAAGGGCCCAAAATCCTGCTTGGGATAGGAAATCCCAGCTCTGCACAAGCCCCAGATCCCAGAAAGACAGGGAGGAAAGGGAGGGGAAACCCAAAAACTGTGGAAACCGACGCAGAGCTTGCCCCAGCCGCAGCTTTTGGTGCCATTTCTTACCAGCCTTGGGGGTTGACCGGTCCCGCTCGATCGCTGGCGAGGGGGATTTTTGGGATGAGAGCAGGATTCCAGGGAGCCATGGCGTGCATCCTGAGCTCCCTGGGAGTTTCTGCAGCTTTTCCACTCCTCCCTGCCCTGCTCCTGCTCCTCCCTGCCCAGACATGTTCGACAAGACGCGGTCGGGGCGCATCGACGTCTACGGCTTCTCCGCCCTGCTGCGCTTCATCCAGCAGTGGAGGAGCCTCTTCCAGCAGTATGACCGGGATCAGTCCGGCTCCATCAGCTTCAGCGAGCTCCAGCAAGGTGGGTGAGGGCCACAGCCACCAGCCTGACCCCTCCCCACAGCCGCCACCAGGCTCTGTTCCCAGCTGGAAAGTGGAATTCCTCCTGGCGTGGTCCCCGCAGCCAGGCCGGCGGGTTCTGAGCTGCTGGGATGCTCCCAAAGAGTTGGGAATTATCCGTGGGATAAACCAGGCTGGCACGGAGCTTCCCAGGGGACTGGAGGTGATGAGCTGCAGCGGGGATGGGGCACGAAGTTCCTTCAGGAAGCCCAGAACTCCCCCTCAGCGACGAGTGGCTGGGACCTGGTTTTTGGGAGGAGCTCTTGGGTGTGTGGAAGAGGGAAAAATGCCTGGAATTTGTGGTTTGGTTCCTTCTGGAGAGCCCTGCCCGTGCACACCCTGAGTGGGAGGTGGGGTGTGTGGGACATGGGGGAGGAGGACACAGCCTCTCAAAGCCCTGCCTTTGGCAAGGCTTAATCCGAGTTTTCCTTGCTCCCAGCTTTCTCCCAGATGGGCTACAACCTGAGCCCCCAGTTCAGCCAGCTGCTGCTGGCCCGGTACGCCCAGCGTTCCCCCAGTCCCAATCCCAGTATCCAACTGGACCGGTTCATCCACATCTGCATGCAGCTGCAGAGCCTCACCGACGCCTTCCGGGAGAAGGACACGGCCATGGTGGGAAACGTCCGGCTCAGCTACGAGGATTTCCTCACCATGGTGGTGACCCGGATGCTGTGACATCCCCACTCCAAAGGCTGGGAATTCTGGAGCTCTCCAGGAGCTTCAGCCGTCCTCATCTTCCCGTTGGATGTGGCTGAGCCCCTCTGGGAGTTTCCCCCCCGGGGCCAAATTTCCGCCTTGACCCACCCCAAGTCCTTGCTGGGGTTTTCCTGGCTTGGATTCTTTGTGTGCGTTCCGTGGGAGTCGGGATGAATCCCACGCCAAACTGGGGACAGCCAAACCAGCTCAGATCCCGTGCCAGCCCCAAATTCCAGCTTCATCCCGAGGCGCCTGCAGCACAGCATCCCCGTTTCGGGGAGGAAAAGCTGAGCCTTGGGTTTGGGAGCAGCAGGAAAGGGGAAAAGTGAGGGCAGAGCTCCTTCCTTCCCTCCCTGGGAGCACATCCCACCCTGGGAATGCTTTCCTGGGGGGGGGGTCTCATCCCTGGTTCTCCGGGGGCTGCTGGAATGGGATGTGCTGCTGCAGCCCCGCGGGATCATCCCCTCGCTGTTGCCAATCCTGAAGCCAAATCCGGGCAAAGTTTAAGAGCTCGATTTTTCCAGCTTTGGAATAAAACGCGTTGTGCTCCGGCTGCTCTGTGGTCTCTGTGTCCGGGGGGGGCTCCAGGGGACATTCCCTAAAATCAACTCTTAGGAAATTTCATGTCCAAATGTAGAAAATAAAGAAAAGAAAGGACTTGGGGCTGGGGTGGGGGGAGCTCCTGAAGCACAGAAAAATCCGATCAATGCCGGAGTTTTCTTCCCGGGTGCTGAAGCTGGAATTCACCCAGAGGAATCTCCAAGAGATTTGAAGGAATTCTTCGGGAATAAAAGGTTCAAAGGTCTGAGATCAGAGGGAAGAGCCCAGCCTCGGTGTTTTCTGTGACCTCGGTGTTTTCCAGCCCCGGGCAGGACTGGCTGTTCCCAACCATCCCCGAGCATTCCGAGGATATTTTCCCCTGAGCATTTCCAATATTTCTGTTGAGTCAGAGCTCAGCCATGCTCGGGCTTGAGGCAGAGGGGTTGGGGGCTGTAAATGCATCTATAAATACCTACTTTATAAATGTATTTTATATATTTTATACGCACAGGTATATATTATATATATTTTTATATATAAAATATATATAAAATGTAAAATACATATATAAATATATATAAAAATACATATCAATGTATTTAAAAATACCTGCATGATATATATTTATATGTATTTACATATATACACACATACAGGTATATATATATAAAAAATATATATATATACACTGGTGTACATATATATACATATATATAAGTGTGTATATATGCATATTTTCATGTATAAATATATATATTTAGGCATTTTAAATATATATAAACATACATGTTCACATATATAGATCCACATAAACATAAAAAACTTTACATATATATATATATACATGTAAATATATATAAAGGCATGTGTTTATATATACACACATATGTATATATATATAAATACATAGACACATGCATGTGATATATATAATATATATTATATATAGTATTAATTATATATAACATATATTTTCTCTTATATATTATATTTTATATGATACATATGTTATATATTGTATTTCATATATTATATATTTCTACTATACATAATATATTTCTATTATATATTTCTATTATATATTGCATTTTTTATATTATATATTTCTACTATATATAATATATTTCTATTATATATTATATAATACATATTAAACGGGTGTGGTTGCATGTGCATATATTCACATATAAATATATATACAGGGTTTTTTTTTCCATATATATAAAAATATAAATGTATATATATACACAGAGAGATATATCTATATAGACATATTGATACAGATATAGATATAGATAGAGATAGAGATTATATTAATATAGATAGATATAGATGATGATATATATAGATGATTATAGAAATATAGATATAGAAATATAGATATATATATAAGGGGAGGTGTTCATGTCTGAAGACAGGCATATATATATGTATATTATATATATATATGTATATTATATATATATATACTATACAGACCTATCTATGCGCATCAATATCTCAATCTATACCTAACAGAGACGTTTTTACATTTTTTTTTTAAATATATAAATGCATACACGCACACCCCTGCAGTTGCAGGCAGCCACCACCAGGTGGCAGCGCCCTCCACGCTGTGCGTGTCCCCCTGCAGGGGGCGGGGGGGGGACCCGGGGGGGACCCGAGCGAGGGGACACGGAGAGGGACAGGGACCGCCAGGAGCGCAGGCCCTTGGAAAAGGCGACAACAGCCCCAGCGCCACCGCAGGGATGGCGCGGGGTGGCTGCGGGGACACGGGCGTTGCGGTGGCACATCTCGCTGCGGTGGCGCTTGCAATGGCACAGCCGGCTGCGCACGGCGGCTGGGCTGGGAAAGCCCGGCTGTGGTGCCACAGCTGGGTGCGGTGGCACTGCTGGCCCTGGTGACACAGCTGGCCGTGCTGACCCCCCCCCCACCCCCGGCCGCGGTGGCCCGGGTGGCTGCGCGTGCCTGTGGCGTGTCCAGCGCTGGCCGCGGTGGCCGGAGCGGCGGGGCCGGAAGGTGGACAATGAGCGGGGCCTTATCTCACCCCCCAGCCCTTCCCGAGGCCATGCCGGGCCCCCCAGACGGGGGTGACAGGGGGCCACGTGTCCCCCTCGGAGCACTGAGTCCACCCTCTGGGCTCTGAGGCTTCCATAACTTTATTTACAAACAATAAAAAGCAAAATAAATACAAAAAGAAAAGTCTTAAAAGTACAGCCCTTAGGTTGGGGGAAAGGGGGGAGGTCCCGGGCTGTGCTGGCTGCGTGGACCCCACTTGTGGCCCCACCAGGACGGGGACACCGCGGGGCTGAGCCCTCCCTCATCCCTGCCGTCCCCCAGGGGGGTGGCAGGGCCATAGCACCATAGGGACGGGCTGGGGGGGGGACGGTGGGGACCCCATCCTGGCGACACCCAGCCCTGGGGGCTCAGGGGACCCCCCCCCCACCAGTGGGTTATTTCACACCCCAGCTCCAGCGCTGCCCTGCTGGGGGGAGCTGCTGGGGCCGGGACGGGAGGAGCAGGAATAAGGGGGTCCCTTCCCATTGGGAAAAAGGGGGGAGGGGGTGAATCCCACAGCTCCAGCCGGGATGGGGGGTGCAGCTGCCTTTGAAGAGCCCCCCGCCGCCACCGCAGCCCAGCCGAGCCCGGGGCGGTGGGATTAGCGGCTAAATCCCATGGGAGACGGGAGCAGCCCCCGGGGCACCCCCCGCGCACGCCCCAGTGCCCCCGGCCGCTGCGTCAGCACGGCGGGGACAGCCCCCGGCCAGGGGACAGCGCCAGCCCCCCGCCCGCCGTGCTGTGACCGAGGCGCTGCGGTGGGGGGGACGGGGACCTCGGGGGGGGCTCACTTGTGGGGCATGTCCTCCATGCTGACGCGGCCCCACACCCCCACCACGAAAGTCTCCACCTCGCACTCGTTGACGCCGCGGGCGATGCGGAAGTGGCCGCCCTCGCCCCACGCCGTGCCCCACGAGTTGGCCGCCGTCTGCAGAGGGGACAGGGGACACGCTCAGTGCGGTGACACCCCCCACCCCCCGCCCCAAAGCCAAGCCGGACCCCACACGGGCGCGGGGAAGCGGCAGCACCCCATGGCTGAGCCCCCCACCAGACTCACCCAGTATTTTTGGGTCTGGCCATCAGGCAGCTGCTCCTCTCCCCACCTGCGGCGGGACAGGACGGTGAGGGGGGGGGGTCCCCAGGCACCCCCAGACTGTGGGGTTCCCCCCACCCAGCACCGTGGTGGGATGGTGAGGGGGGGGCTGCCCCTGCTCATTTCCTGCCCCAGGGCCAGGCCGAGGTTGGGACATCCGCTCCCGGAGTAGGGGCAGGAATATTTAGCCATGGCAGCAGGAAGGAAACACCGGCACAGGGCAGATCCCCCCCCCACCCCCGAGATCTGCCACCCTCCTTCCAGGGTGCTGAGCACCGCACTGGTGCCGCCTGTGCCACCATTCCCCTCCCCGCTTCCTTTGCCAGCTCGGGGACACCCAAAGGGGACATTTCTCCCAGGCAGAGCGACCCTCGGAGCCCCCCAGGCCACCCCCAAACCTACCCGGTGATTTTCACCGAGTGGGTCCCGTGTCTCTGGTGCTTCGGCCCCTTCCCCTCGGCCACGGGCGTGTGCCGATAGATCCCGCTCTTGTACATGAAGAAATCCTCGTGCACCTCCAGGATGGCTGCGGGGAGGGCGAGAGGGTTTGGGGACACGGCCACTGTCGCGAGGGAAGGGCTCCGCGTCCCCCCCCCGGGCACAGGGGGGCACCGCGTTCCCCGCGGGAGGGAAGGCGGCAGCCGGATCCTCCCCGCGGCCATGCAACAACACTCCGAGGAGGTTTCAGAAAGAAAAAAAAAAAAAAAAAAAAAAAAAAGTTAAACAAACGCAGCTGCCAAGGCGGTGATTAAATCTCAGGAGTTAATGAGCAACCCAGTGCCCGCTGGGGTGGGCAGCGTGACGGGCACCGGGGCAGCACTGCCCGGGCACGCAGGGCGAGCAGCTGAGCGGGGTTCTGGCTGCCACGACAGCTCCCCCAGCGCGGACAGAGCGGTTTTCCGCCCCCACCAGCACAAAAGGCTGCCCCCGCCAGCTCCGTACCTTGCACGGGGCCGTTCTCCAGCAGCTCCTTCATGATCTCCTTCTCCTGCAAGCACAGAACAGGGTGGCACCGGGTGGCACCGGGTGGCAGCGGGTGGCAGCGGGGCCGGGACCCCCAGCACTGCCCTCCCCACCCCCAGGGATGCAGCAGAGCTGCTCCAGCACCCACAGGAGATGCCGGGCGGAGGAGCCGCTCCCCGCGGGCTCTCCGCAGCGGGGTTTTCCCAGCCGCATTCCCAGCCTCGGTTCTCCCAGGTAAAGCAGCCCGAGCCAAGCCCCTTCTCCCCGCTCCAAAGGGCTCCCGCTCCGCCCCCGGGCCCGGCGCTCACGCTGGAGGAGAGGCGGTAGGCGGGGGTGGACTGGTAGATCTCGTTGGAGAGGGTCTGGGGGTTGGGGCACCGCGCTGTCGCCTGTCGCTTGCCCCGGCCCGTGGAGCGGCTGTGCATCATGCAGGGCGGAGCCGCCGGCTGGCTCTGCTGGCTCGTGAACGGGTAGCACTCGTCTGTCACCACCCTGCGCGCAGGGACAGGGATGTAGGAGGGGAAGGACCGGCTCCATCCTCATCCCAAGCCAAACTTCCAGCCCCGTCCCAATCCCATCCCCATACCGAACCTACTCTCCATCTCCACACCAAAACCCTCTTCCATTCCCATCCCAAAACCCTCTCTCATCCCCATCCCAATCCCCACTTCCATCTTCACCCCAAACCCCACTCTCATCTCCACTGTGATCCCCACTCCCACCCCAATCCCAAACCCCACTCCCATCCCTATCCCAAGCTCCACTGTCCATTCCGATCCCAAACCCCACTGTCTATCCTGATCCCAAACCCCACTGTCCATCCTGATCCCAAACCCCACTCCCACCCCAATCCCAAACTCCACTGTCCATCCCAATCCCAAACTCCACTGTCCATCCCGATCCCAAACCCCACTCCCATCCCAATCCCAAACCCCGCTGTCCATCCTGATCCCAAACCTCACTCCCACCCCATATCCCAAACCCCATTCCCACCCCATATCCCAAACCCCACTCCCACCCCAATCCCAAACCCCACTCCCATCCCGATCCCAAACCCCACTCCCACCCCATATCCCAAACCCCATTCCCACCCCAATCCCAAACCCCACTCCCACCCCAATCCCAAACCCCACTCTCCATCCTGCCCTGGCAGCCTCATTCCCCGCCTGTCCAAGGCACAGGATGAGCACGGGGATCTCTTGGGCTCTCCCCAGGTGACCAGAGCCCCAAACCCCCTTTATCCCATCCCAATCCCATGGATCCCACCCCATGGATCCCAGCCCACCCCGCTCACCCCCGCCTGCGCAGGTACCACCAGGCTCCGTCCAGGCGGCCGCCGCTGCAGCCGCGCTGGTTGCGGGTGTCGCAGGACAGGAGGTTTTGTGGGGACAGGGCGGGGGTCATGTGTCCCATGGAGTGGATGGAGATGCGGTCCGAGGCCACGGCTGGGGAGGAGTGGGAGGTCAGGGGGCGGCGGTCCCGTCGCCGTCCCCGCCGTGCCCGCCCCGCCCGCCCCGCCGCCCCTCACCGGCCGTGGAGAAGGCCCAGGAGCCGGCGCAGTTTCCCTGGTCCAGGGGCTCGTGGATCATCCCGGGCCACTTGGCGGCCGCATCGAAGTGACGCGGCAGCACCTCGTTGGAGTCCATGTTCATCTGCGGGGCAGAGTGGGGGGGCTCAGCCCACCGGGACCCCCCCCAGCTCCTCCTGCCACCCCAGCCATCCTCTGAGATGGTCCCCAGCCAGCTTTGGTGTCCCCCAGCCCCGCTGTGGGACCCCACGTCCTCCTCCTGCCACCCCAGCCATCCTCTGAGATGGTCCCCAGCCAGCTTTGGTGTCCCCCAGCCCCGCTGTGGGACCCCATGTCCTCCTCCTGCCACCCCAGCCATCCTCTGAGATGGTCCCCAGCCAGCTTTGGTGTCCCCCAGCCCCGCTGTGGGACCCCATGTCCTCCTCCTGCCACCCCAGCCATCCTCTGAGATGGTCCCCAGGCAGGTTTTGCATCCCCCAGCCTCACTGCGAGACCCCTCAGGACAAAGTGACCATGACTGACAAAGATTTGGGTTCTCCTTTATCCCAGAAAGGCCACACCCCGCAATTTCCCCCTAAATTTGGGCTCCACAGCCCCAGCAGCTCCTTAGACAACACCAGCACCGAGTGTCCCGTCCCGGAGCCCAGCAAGGCTCTCGGTGGCCACCCCGAGGGCACAGCTCTGGGTGACACAGCCCCTGACGGTGGCCCCTGGCTCAGCCTTTCCGCCCTGGAGCGGGGACGGTGCCCCCGCCCCGGCCTTCCTGGGGAGGACACGGCCGCAACTGCCCGGCGTCTCCCAGAGCAGGAAGCGCCTCTAAAATTAAACCTGGGGCTCCGGGGCGCGGGGCTGGGCGCGCACCAAGCTCTGCCAGCACCCCAGGGACCCCCCCCGGGGGTGCCCACCCCGCGTTTGGGTGCGGGCAGAGGCAAAGAGAGGGAGCAGGCGGCTCTGCTGAGTCAGCAGCGGCGGGGCCGGCGTTCCGATGGGAAACCAACACGGAGGAGAGGGGGAAAAAACAACACTGGCAAGCCCGGGGATTGTCCGGGGGAATTTGCTGAGCTGCTGTCTCCAAACACGAGGGCTGCCCTGCCTCCCCCACCCTGGGAGCCCCTTCCCAGCGATGGGGAATCAGTGGGATGGGCAGGGAGAGCACCTGGCGTGCCTCAGTTTCCCCTGAGGCGGGGCGGGGGGGGGGGGGGGGACTCACGTGCATCTCGTTCATGTTCATGACGGTGGGAGAGGGACGGAAGGTGCCCAGGCGGTGCCGGATCCCGTCCTCCAGGGTCATCCCCCAGAACTGGCTGTAGTTAGCGGCTCTCCAGCTGCGTGGGAAATGGGGACACGGGGCGGGCGTTACCCCAAAAAAGCACCCTGGGGGCGAAGCATCCCTGTGCCACCCTCGCGGCGCCCGGCCCTTACCCGTAATTGCCCCTGTTGACGGCGTCGATCAGCTCCCCGTCCATCAGGCAGGCGTGGTCCTCGCACTGCCACTGCCCGCCGGGGCCGCAGGTGCTGCAGAGGGGACACTCGGTGAGAAATGATGTCCCCAGGGTGACCAGGGGGGGACCCTGAGTGGGCGCTGCCCCTCCCAAACCGGGCAGCCAGCGAGGGGCTCAGGGCTGCTTTTGTCGGGGGTCGCCAGGGCTTGGCACCTTAGAAGCCGTGGGCAGCCCGCTGGGTGACCCTGAGTGGCCTTTGGGTGACCCTGGGTGGCCTCTGGGTGGCCCTGGGAGCTGTCCCCCCCCCCCGCCCGCCCCAGCCTCCGCAGGAGCCCCAAGGGCAGACAGGCCGTGGGACAGAAAATCAGCTGAAAAGCTGCCAGGGCTGCAAACATCAGAGAGGGGCTTGGACAGCAGCCCCGGGGCCGGGGGTCGGCGCTGGGTGTCCCCATGGGTCACCCACTGTCACCGGGTCACTCCATGGGGACAGCCGGGCCGGGAGGGGGGGGGCTCTGGGGGTGCGGCGGGTCCCCTGGGGAGCCCCGGGCTGTGCTCCCGCCGTGCACTGAGCAATGCTTGGCATGCTCCCTCCTGCTAGATCCCGGCACATTTCCCTTTTATGGAGCTGAGCTGAGCCGTGTCCCTCCAGACCCCCCCACCCCGATCCCGCCGGCAGCACCTGGATTCCAGCGCTCCCCCCCATCCATCCCTGAGCGCTCCCGGCGCTCTGTGCGACGCCCGGGGACTTGGGAGCACCTCAGGGTGCCACCAGCTGGGTGCCCGCACTCTGTGTCACCCCGCCGTGGGTTTTGCCCCCTGCCACCCCCGCAGCGGGACCCTGGCAGGGACAGGGGCGGGGGGTGACACGCTGCAGAAATTCCTCTTCTCCAGGCACCTACTGTGCGGTGAGGAGGGTTTGGAAGGGAAGATTTGCTCCTTCCCCAGCGCCGGTGGATCAGAGATGCTCCCCCAGCGGCAGAGACGCGACATCCACCTGCGTGGCTTTGGGGACATTGACATTCCCCCGGGAATGTCACTCAGAGTGCTCCGCGCCACGATCCCGGAGAAACTCCGGGCTGCCCCAGAGCTGTGGGGAGGGTCGGGCTGGCTTTTCACCCGCAGCACGCCCGCACACACATGTTCACACACGTGCCCCTGCCCTCGCACACGCCCCAGACGCTGCCTTTGATTTCCGCTTATCTGCCGCATCGCCCCTCCGGGTTCAATCCTCGTCTCCGGCAGCTTCGCGCCGGCAGGTTCCCCTATCCCCCACCTCCGCATGCCAGTAATACCAGCATTCCCAGCTAACCCCCAGCGCTGCTCCAACAGGAGCGCCGGGAGCTGCCCAGCGGGCGGCACAGCCGGACTCTGGCCGCGGCTACCCAAGCGTGCTGTCAGGCTTGGGCAAGCTGGGCTGGGACCAGCGTGGCCAAAACCCCCGCTGGGCAGCGCCGGGGCGAGCGGCTCCCACGCAGGCATGCGCTGAAAGCTGGGAGCGGCTCAAGGCCCTTGGCTCCGAATTTGTTGGAGCAAAGGCATTTTGGCAGCAGCTCCCACCACCCAGCTCGCGGCTCGCTCCGCGGGACCGTGACACCTTCCTCTGGTGACGCGCTGGTGACATGCCGCAGGTGCCCACATGGCATTCACTCACCACAGGTTGCAGTTCTCCCGGTACGTGGCTCCGGGGGGATAATTGCGTCCGGCACGGGCACAGCCTGCATGGGAATGGGAGAGCCCCTGGTGAGTGCTTGGCTGTGCCAGGGGTCCCACCAGCCCCCCAAATTCCCGGGGGTGCAAACCGAAGGGAAAATCAACGCGGTTCTTAAATCCAGGCTTAAACCCAAAGTCCTGCTGGGGGTCAGCGGGCGCAGGGTGGGGAGCAGGGCCGGCTCGGCGCCGGGAGGGTTAAATGTGCTCAGCCTGGCGGGACAGGGATAAAGGGGCCGGTTGTGCCCGGGAGCTGGCTCCGCTCCGCAAGGACTTCTGAGAGAGCCTTGTGCTGTGAGCTGGGGGCTGCCCGTGCCCCCTCCTCGCCCCCGGCCGCCCCAGCTGCCGGCAGGGTTAAGCCAGGGCCAGCATCTGCCTGCCCCAGACGTGACCGGGCAAGCTGGGATGGAGTCCCCGCACGTCCCCTCACGTCCCCTCACGTCCCTGCTCTGCCCGCAGGCGCTGCTGGAGCGGCCGCTTCCCCAGGGAGCGGGCTCTGTGGTCACCGGCTGCTCCCACACCTCTTTTTCTGGGAGTCCATCCCCATCCCGGACACTCTGTAGGAGTTCCCACAGCTTTGAGGGCTCCGGAGCAGCTCTGCAGTGAGGGCAGGACCGTGGGGTGCCACATCCATCGCCCCGAGGAGCACCAGCAGCATCACAGAGCGCACGCAGCACCCCGGGGCTGCCCCCAGCGCCCGCGGCCGGGCTGGGCGCGCCTCACCTGGGGCTTTGGGGAAGGGGGCCGGGATGCCCAGGCAGTATTCCCAGAAGTCGGGGCAGCAGTCGGAGACGGTGCGGTTGCAGAAGAGGTCGCAGTAGCAGAGGGTGTCGTGGTAGGGCACGGTGCAGCCGTCGTCGCGGCCGTGGCAGCAGACGTCCCCCCGCTGGCAGTAGGAGCCGCCGGCGTCGTAGACCCCGTGCTCGTACAAACCGGGGCCCAGCTCCCGGCGGGTGCGCACCCGGGAGCACAGGGCCACCTGGGCCACCTGGGCCACCAGCCAGAGGCACAGCAGGGCCCGCATGTCCCCGGTCATGTCCCCACACCTGCGGAGGGAGGGCAGTGAGGGCACGCCAGCCCCACCGCGGGGTGGGCGCTGCTCCCACCCTGCCCTCCCCGGGCTCCTCAGAACATTCCGGTTTTGTAACTCCCCTTGTGACCACGCAGCTCGAGCTCCAAAACACCCTTTCCCCCCAGCTCCGCACGTCCTGGCGTGTGAGGGGCCCCGTGCCCGGCCACCCCTTCACCACCGGCTCCAAAACCAAGCCCCCACGGGAAGGGGCTCCCCGGGACACTCGGGGGGGCTGCCCGGGGCTCGTTCCCAACGCCACCCCCAGTCCCCACCGCGGGCAGTGCGATGAGCTGCCAGGTCTCAGCCCGCGGAGCCCAAGGGGGTGATGGGGACCCCAAAAGAGGCCGGCGGGGACAATCCGGGGGCACCCCCTCCTGCCGGGCTCCCTCCCCCGGCCGTGCCCGCCCCGCCTGCAGCGTGGGGGCTCCCGGCACCCCGGTAAAGCAGGGAGGGTGACCCGGGAACCCACGCAGTGCCCACGGGGATCCCACGGGGTGGGACCCCCTCCCCGTTCCCGGCCGTACTTGCCGCGCCCGCCGCCCAGAGACCCCGGGGGAGGAGTGCGGGGTCGGGTGCTGGGATCCCTCACGGAACTCATGGGGCGGGGCCCCCGTCTCTCGTCCTGCCTGGCACCCCCCCAGCCCCACCCCGTCCCCCCGAGCCCGTCCCGTACCTGCCGCGCCCGCCGCTCCGCCGCCCCGCGCCCGCCGCCGGCCCCGCCGCTCCTTATAGCCGCGCCCCGGCCGGGGGGGCGCGGGGAGGCGCCGGGGCAGCCGCGACCGGCCCGGGGCGGAGCGCAGCGGGGCGGGGGTCGGGCCTGGGGTTGTAGAGCGGAGCCCCGAACTTGTGGCCCCCCCCCTGTCCCCGCGGGGCCGGGGGTGTCCCCGGTTCCTGATCCCCTCCCGGTGCCCTCCGGCGCTGCCCTCGCCAAATGGGGGAGGGGGGGGGTCCCGGCTATCGGGCCAGCGCCCCCTGCTCCATGCGGGGGAGCCGTCCTGGGGGGTTTCCCTAATCCTCAGGTGTGCGGAGAGGAGGGGAGAGCTGGGGGGGGGGGGTGCGGCTGCATTCCTCCTTCTTCCAGGGGTACAGCAAAGACAGGGACCCCCCAGCCCAGGGCACGGAGCTGGTGTCACTTGGATCCAGCCCCATGTCCCCATGCCAGCGCTCAGGGACCACAACCAGGGGGGTCTTGGCCACCCCCCAGGCTCCGGTGTCCCCTCCGGTGTGCTCGCGGCACCTGCTGGTACAAACCGGGGACCTCGGCCGCCTACGCGGGGCTCCTGCTGGCCCTGCCTCGCCGGGAGCATCTCCCGGCGCTGCCAGAGGATTCCTCGAGGATGCCTCAGGGCAGCCAGGACGGGAGCACCGCGGGGCTCCCTGGGCGGCCGCGGGCCACGGGCCAGGGGCTACGGGCCACGGGCTCCTGGCCGAGCCCACGGCGGGGATGCCGCGGCCAGGGTGGGCTTCGTGCCGGGGAAGTGGGGAGCACCAAATCCCGCCGGGCAGGGGGG
This sequence comes from Vidua macroura, assembly GCF_024509145.1. NCBI lineage: Eukaryota > Metazoa > Chordata > Aves > Passeriformes > Viduidae > Vidua > Vidua macroura. The sequence goes on along the minus strand of NC_071595.1, from coordinate 1,688,190 downwards.
CTGCTGCTCCCCGGGGTGCTCCGGGCGCCCGAGCCAGGCTCCTGCGGAGCCCTCTCGGCAGGGAGCCCGTCTTCCAAGCGCTCTTGGAAGGGGCCTTTTCCTGCCAGAGCGTCCTTGGGCAGCGCACGCAGCGCGGAGCTGGAGCGCCGCAGGAAGGAACTGAGTCCAGCCCAGAGTCCGGCTGTCTCCAGCATGACTGGACTCGCAGGAATCCACAGTGAGTCACGAATTCCCCCAAGACCCCCAGAGAACAAAGCAAAGCCACTGGCACAAAGGACATCCCAGGCCACTGCTCTGTGTCCTTGTGCCCCCGCCAGCTCCCTGACAGCTCAGAGGACGCCGCGGGGTGCTGCGGGAGCAGCTGACCATTCCCGTAACAACCCTGTCCCCCTGCCAGCTGATAAGAGGCGCTGCGCGGAGGCGGCAGCGGCGGCAGTCCAAGCGCTCGGAGCATCCCCTCACCCCGTTCCTGCGGCCGGGCTCCGGCGGGACGCGGCCAGCTGGCCCTGCCAGGTCACAGCTCCCCTCTGTGTCACTCTGGCGCCGGCGTCTCCCCTCTGCGGGGAGTGGCAGCCTCGGCACACGTGGGGCGACCAAGGTGGATGGGGACAAAGTCCTGCCGGGGCACCTTGGGCCCATGTGACGGCGGGAGGCAGAGCCGCGGGCTGGCACACACCCCCTGCCCGGCCTGTGCCACCGTCCCGGCCGTGCTGGGGGAGGGACAAGCTGCCAGGACCCCGTCCCCACTGCTCAGAGCCACGGGAAGAGCCCACACGCCCGGCTGGGTTGGCCCTGGCTTGCCCCGGGCTCTGCCGAGCTGCCGCCCCCGCGGGGTGCGGGGTGAAGATCCCACAGCCGCAGGGATGGATCCCTCCAAACCCACTCGGGAAAGCTGCCCACTCCTCTGGGAGCACCGCGAGGGGCCGGTACAGTGCCCCCCAAAGCCAGCCCCCCAGGGACCGCACCCCACTCATCGGGCACTCCGCGGAACCGGGGTGCTGCAGCCCCCCCGAGCCCCCCATCCCCGAGCGGGGCACGGAGGTGCTGCCCCCGCAGCGCTCGGCTCCGAGGCGATCCTGGAGCGAGTTTCTTGGCAGGAGGCAGCCAGGAAAGGCAGGGACTGAGCCGCGGCCAGCCCCGGCTTCCTCCCGGGCCAGCGGCACGGGAAGGGGCCGCCTCAGCCCCCGACATCGCAGGCTGCAGGGCGTGCTGTCCTCGGGGGGTGCCAGCTCACAGCCATGGGGCGAAGCTTTGCTGTCCTTAGAGGGGTTTGGGGCTCCTGGGGAAGGGGGCTCCACCCTCACCTCCCTGGGACGGCCTTGGGGACGTCGCAGCGACGTCGCCATTTGGAGGGGACACCCCAAATAGGCAGGTGGGGCACAGCCCTTCCCGGGGCAGCGGCCCTTCCCTGTAAGGTGCCAAAAAAGCAGCGCACGGCTCCTTCTGCGGTGACACCAGCCCTGCACCCGCGCACGCACAGGATGGAGCTGGGCTCTCAATCCCATCTCGGTGCGTTTCTGCAGCTTAAGGGGTCAGGGAGGCGTCCGGACATTTGTGTCCCCTGCCGGACATTTGTGTCCCCCGGCCGGACGTTGCTGTCCCCTGGCCGCGGCTCGGTGGCAGGGCAGGAGTGCCACCTCTCGGGAGCGCCGGGAGACAGACGGCAGCAGGCGGGCAGCCTCTACTCCAAATTTTAATGAAACAAATAAGTTAATAAGTTAATCAAGTGAGGTAACTACCGCTGGCTCGGGGGTCTGCGGGGACCAGCCAGCCCCGGGAGCGGGGTTCTAAGGGTTAATTCCTGCGTGCGGCTGCGGGCAAAGCTGTCACATGCACCTCGCCCCACGGCCACCCACCCAGCGCTGTCCCCTGGTGTGGCACCGCCCCGGGCACCCCCGGGCCGAGGGCAGGAGCAGGGTGGGGGCGTTCAAGCAGCTCTGGCACGGCCCGCGCTGGCCACATGCGAGGGCGAGGGAACGAGCAGGGTCAGGAGCCCGCAGTGCCCGGAGCAGAGGCACGGGAGAAGGGGGTGCGAACCCCACGGTGCCAAGCCCAGAGAGGGGCGGCGCTGGCGGCGGGGGGAGCAGCCCAGGACAGAGCCCGGCACTGTGGGGTGACCACCGAGCCCCCCCTGGAGCCTCGGCTGCCGCCCCAGCCTGGCTCTTTGGCACAGCCCCGGCGGCGCCGGACTGGGAAGCAGCGCCGGGACTGGGAGCGGGGCGGCGCAGGGATTTGGGGCAGCGCGGGAGCTGTCGCGGCTCTGCTGTAGGTGACATGCAAGGACACCGCCCTGTCCCCCTCCAGGGGGACCCCTGTCCCCCTCCAGGCCCGACCCGTGCTCCCCGGACCACAGAGGGGACAGGGACAGGGACAAACTGAGCACCGCAGGACCCAGCCGGGAGGGAATCCTCTAAGCAGGAGTAAGGGCTGGGACACAGGGGGAGGGACAGCGCCTGTCCCCACAGCCCCTGCTCAGCTTCCTGGCTCCAGGGCCACCCCCCCGGGCAGCACAGTCCAGCCCTGGGAGCTGGCAGGGGGTTGCTTATTGCCTATGGCCCCTCGGGTTGCTCTTCCCAGGGGTGTTGCATATTAAGACATTATTGCATAAATATATATATATATATATATATCTTCTATATATATATTGCCCTGGGAGCATGCACGGGCAGGCAGAAGGCTCTGCTGTGCTTCTGGAGAGGTGCAGCCTGGGGAGGGGGGACAGGCCCCTGCTCCCCACACTGGGGACCCCGAGTGAGGCGGGTAAAACCACCCTGGGTCGTGCCCCCACACACCTGCACCGGCAGCAAGAGGGAGATGGGACCTTGCATAGCTGGTGGTGGCCCCGGCTCAGCTCTGGGGGACCAGGCAGGACCTGTCCTGAGGGCTGGGGCTCAAACCAAACCCCAGGGGATGGGGCCAGCCCAGAGCATCCCCACCGCAGCTGGGGAGCAGCCAGGACCCCGGAGCTGAGGGGTGCCATCCTGCAGGAAGCCAGGAACACCCCCAGGAACATCCCAGGAGCATCCCAGAAGAATCCCGGGAACACCCCAGGAATATTCCAGGAGCACCCCAGGAACATCCCCAAGAACATCCCAGGAGCATCTTCAGGAATATCCCAGGAATATTCCAGGAGCACCTCAGGAACATCCCAGGAGGATCCCAGGAGCACCTCGGGAGCATCTCAGGAATATCCCAGGAATATCCCAGGAGCACCTCAGGAACATCCCAGGAGGATCCCAGGAGCACCTCGGGAGCATCTCAGGAATATCCCAGGAATATCCCAGGAGCATCCCAGGAACATCCCAGGAGGATCCCAGGAGCACCTCGGGAGCATCTCAGGAATATCCCAGGAATATCCCAGGAGCATCCCAGGAACATCCCAGGAGGATCCCAGGAGCACCTCGGGAGCATCTCAGGAATATCCCAGGAGCATCCCAGAAACGCCCCAGGAGCTTGGGCTGGCCATGCCACAGTGCCACGGGCACCCCGCTGCAGCCGTGTCCCCGCAAAGGAAGACTCGGTTCAAGTAACACGGCGAGGGGACAGCGAGGGGACAGCGAGGGGACAGCGCCACGCCGCTCCCAGTGCCCCATGCCAGGCGGGCAGGGTCCGTCCCGCTGCCTTCTGCTCAGTCCATGTTGGCGCTGGCCGACCTGGAGATGCTGAGGGTCTGGGCGGACACGGAGATGTCCTCGTGCTCCACGGGGCTCTGGTAGTCGGAGGTGATGTCGGGCTCGCCGGGCGGCGCCCGCACTGCGGCCAGGACGAAGGAGTTGGCGGAGCCCTTGCGGAGGCACTGCGAGTAGAGGCCGAGCAGCAGGTCCAGCTTGTGCTCGATGGATTGCACCTGCAAGGGCCGCGGGGCGGGGCTCAGCCGGGGGCAGGGGCTCGGCTCGCCCTCCGAAGGGACGGGGACACTCCCGGCGTGTCCCCTCCTGACCTGCCGCTCCACTTTGACCACGCGCCCCATCATGCTGAGCTCGTCCACCAGCTCCGCCTCCAGCGCCGGCTTCTCCCCCTTCTCCCGAACCTTCTTGTCCGCGGGCAGCGCCCGATCCCTGCCCACGATCTGGTCCACGCTGGCAGAGGAGGGAAGCGGCAGAGCCCATCCATCACTCCCAAGGGCTCGGGAGCCCTCCAGGGAATGCGGGAGAACCCCCAGGGTCACCTGCGGGGCACCTCACCGCGTCTGCAGGCTCTTGATCCTGCCCAGCATGTCCAGGTGTCCGGCCGAGTACTGCTCGATGACGTCCTTGACGTCGTAGGGACGCAAGGTCTCCTTGAACTTCCTCTTGGCCACCAGGAATTTCAGGATCCTGCGGGGACAGCCGGGCTGGAGGCAGGAACGGGGCGCCCGGGGGGGGAGCTCTGTGCACACCGGGGGACACGGGAGGGGACAGTCTCACCTGACGGCCCGGATGAGGGTCTTCACTGCCGGCATGATGTCCTCGAAGGTCAGGTCGCACGGGGAGCTCCTCTCCTCGCCACTGTCCTCCGGCGGGCAGTCGGCTGTGGGTGCCAAGAGCGGGTGGATGGCAGACCCCGAGGACTGTCCCCAACCCCACAGTGTCCCTCAGACCCCCCCCCAGCCCGGGGCTCACCCTCAGCCGGGGTCCGCGGCTTGAGCCTCAGGGACGCTCGGAATCGGGTGCGGTCGTTGAAGCTCCAGCTTTTCTGCACCTTGGTGGGGCTGGAGGCCTCGGCCACGTCCTCGGTGCTGGGGGAGCGGTGCAGGGGCGGCCCCAGGTGCTGCTGCTGGCCGCGGCTGCCCTGGCGCTGCGAGCTGCTCAGCCGGATCCGCTCCTTGATGCCCATCTTGCTGCTGCGCGGGGACAGCGGGAGGGCGGTGTCACGGCCGTGGGGACGGGGACAGGGACGAGGTGGCCCCTGTTTGAAGTGGGGGCGGCCGTGCTGAGCTCACAGAGAGCCCCCGGCAGGTGATGGGCACGAGCCGGGCCAGGAGCAGGCGGTTCCTGCAGGGGCAGCTCCTTTAAATCCCTTTTTTTTTTTTTGGTCCCAAGAGCAGAGAAAGGTGACAGACAGGGAGAGAGGGGACAGGCAGGCGTGGCAGCAGGGGACACGCGGCAGGGCCATCACTGAGCTCTGCTCCTGCTCCATCCCTGCTGGCACGGGATGTCCAAACCCGGCCAAGCTGCTTCATCCTCCTCCTCCTCCTCCAGGCTGCACCTCCCAGTCCAGGCTCTGCTCCCGCCCTACCGCGAGCTCTGCTCCCAAACCCAGCTGCAGTTTCGGGTTGGGGGGAAACACCAGGCATTGTTTATGCAGGACCTACTCAAAACCCCCATATTTTGCATGGTGAGGGAGACCCCAAACGCAGCCCAGGGGGACGCGCAGGGAAGGACCCTAAAGCCGGGGAGGACGCGGAGTGAATCCCACACCCGCTGCAGGACAGGCTCCACAAAACCCAGGTGTTTGGGGACATTCCTGGGTTTCCTCAGGCAGGGCAAGGCAGGGATACAGGCAGGGTCCTGGCAGGGATACAGGCAGGGTCCTGGCAGGAATACAGGCAGGAATACAGGCAGGGATACAGGCAGGAATACAGACAGGGTCCTGGCAGGGATACAGGCAGGGATACAAGCAGGGTCCTGGCAGGGTACGGGGCTCGCAGCCCTTCCCCACACAGAGTGGCTGCCCCACATCCCACACATTCCCAGGCTGGGAAGGGGCTGTGTCCCGGGAATCAGGCCGCAGCACACAGCTGGGATTGATGGGATTTCTGGGGTGTACCCACGTGCCGCAGATTGCTGCCACCAGCCCGTGCTCATCCACGTTGCAACGGGGAAACTGAGGCAGTAAGGGACAGCGGGGACAGCCAGCTCAGCCCAGGCCGTGCTCAGCCCTCCCTGCCCTACGGAGGGACCCCCAGTTCAGCCTCCACCCGCCGTGCCTCGGTCCCCAGCCCCGTCCATGCCGCAGGCACGCAGGCAGGGAGTGCATCCATGCATCCCGAGGCTCCCGTCGGGCGGGACGGGCGGGACACGGTACCTCCGTCTCCACGTGCCCCACGTCTGCAAGAGCCTCCTCTTACCACTAAAGATGGGGCTGGAGGGGCAGGGCAGAGACACAGGAGAAAAGAGAAATCAGCCGCGGGCGGCGGGGAGCGGCGGAGCGTCCCGGGCCACCGCGCTCCCGTGGCCGCAGTGCCACCGCGGGTGCGACACCGCCGCTGCCAGGGCACGATGTTTGCGTGGGTCCTGCATAAACACCTGTGCGCTTCCTCGGCTCTGCCAGAAGCATCTGGGCACAGCCCCCGAGCAGAGGGACCGTGGTGGCCCCGCGAACCCCGCCGGGCTCGGCCGGGGGCTCCCCGCGGCCGGGGGCGAGCGTTACCTGAGGCGTAAACACCTGTGGGGCTGCGCGTCCTCCTCACTCCAGCTTGGGGGGCAGAGAGGGGGGCACGGCGGGTTTGCGGGAGGGTGGAGGGATGGAGAGGAGGAGGAGGAGGAGGGTGAGCGGGAGAGGGGGAGGAGAGAGAGAAGATGAGATGTTATGAGAGGCGGTGCTCGCGGGGGAGATGGGCGGGCTCAGACCCCCGAGGGAGGGTTCGGTCCTTCCCCTGCCAGTCCCTGCTTGGTCACAGAGCCCAGGGAGGAGCCTCCCAAGCCCCGAACTCACCTGGGGGAGCAGGTCCCGCTCAGCCGCCCACCTGCAGCCTCAGCCCTGCCGGTGTGGCAGCACGGCGGGGAAACTGAGGCACGAGGCCTCTCCCCACCTAACCCTGGCGCCGGCCCGATGTCCTGGCAGGGTGGCCAGCGCTGGTGGCACGCTGGGAACTCCTCTTCAGGCAGAGGGGACAAGGGACACGGTGCAGAGCAGCTGCCACCCGCAGCAGGGCAGCCTCGAGCCCTCCCTTCTCTCCTCACGGGCACGGGAGCCTTTCCCAGCCCCAGGCTCTGGGATTTGCTCTTTCCCGGGCTCTGGAACTCTGCCCCGTGGCTCCATCCCACCGGGATGGCACCACTGCCCTTGCCAAGGGGCTTCCTGCCACTCTCGTCGCCCTGTGCCACATGCCGGGGTGACGGCCACATGAAGAGGGCAGCGAGGTGACCTCACCAAGGTACAACAGCCCAGGGCGTCCCTCGGGGGCAAATCCGCCCCTTCTGGAGCCGGAATGGAGCTGGGAGCAGCACCGGGAGCGGGAGGGATGCCCAGCACCAGGAGCAGCGCCAGTTTGGCGTGGTGGCACCTCGGGGTCTGGTGTGGCAGTGACAGTGACATCTCAGAGCAGAGGAGACAGAGCAGAGAGGAGGGAGAACACGGGGGCCGTCCCCTCCTACCTTTCCCCTGAACACACGGCCAGGCTGAAGCTTTTCTGGGCAGGGGTGAAGGAGTGATAGGGCGGTGGGGCTCTGTCAGGCCATTTTTTCACCTCTGAATTCCTAAATCCTCCGTTGCGAACCCGGTGCAAATGCTCAAACATAAGGACCAGCTCTCTGAGGTCGGGGTGAAATAAAAAGGGGGAGAAATTAAAATTCCCGAAGCAAACAAAACCAGCAAAGCGAGGCTGAACGGCGCTGGGTCCTCCTGAGCGCGAACCAAAGCAAAAACGGAGCAAAACAAAACAAAACAAAACAAAACAAAAAAAATCAGCATTTTTGTTCAAAAGACCGTTTCTTAATTGGGGGTGATGGGGCTGGGGAAGGGTCCTGGGACAGGATTCCACAGAAGGAAGAGTTGGACGTGCTGAGGGGGATGGATCAGGCAAGGACAAACCTGGGACGGGGTGGGGACATGGGGACCTGTCACCATCAGATCCTGGGCTCCAGGCAGAAGGGGAAAGCTCAGAGCCAGCAGGGATGGAATCTGGCTCTGTGTGAATTCCACTGCAGGGAAAACGGCTCCTGGCACAGCAGGGGGTGGGCAGCAGAGCCCCCAGAGGTGCCCAGGATGTGGGGTGATGCTCGGGAAGCTGGGACTCGGGACTGTGGCTGTTGAAAGCCCTGCCTTTGGAAAAAATCAAGAGTGGGACAGAAGGGTGAATTTGTCACACGGCCAGAGCAGGGCGAGCAGGAGGGCAGGGATGCTCACGGGGATGTGACAAACCCTCGGGATCTGGAAGAGAGGTCTGGAAAACCTTTGGGGAAGCCTTTGATCCACCCACAGCGGCAAAATCCCAGGGATCACGGGCGGGACGCGCTGCAGGAACGGGACACGGGGCTCCCACTGGATCCCCCCGTGTCCAGCTGGGTCCACACCTGGAACCAGCTCCTGTCCGCCTGCAGCTCCACCACCACGGCCTGTGGGGTCCCCGAGGCACCACCCCGCTCCCTGTGGTGCTGGAGGAAGGTTATGGATGGGGTGAGACGGGATGGGATGGGCGCTGTGAGGATGACGAGGATGAAGGAGGCTCCTTCAGCAGACTCCCATCCTGGGAAGATGTCGGTGCTGCTCGACCCCACCGAGCCCCCGGGGGTTCCACAAGGTCCCTCTTGGTTTCCCAGGCTCTTCAACCCCACGGGGACCCCCGCCCAGCCCTCACCCCCTCCCGCCTACCTGAAGGCGGGCAGGAGGCTGTCGTAGTAACACCACGTGGCCGTCAGGTACACCCGGCTGGCATCCGTGGAGTACAGGCGCCAGGCAGCCTGCGGGGAGCGAGATTCCCGGAAATCGGGATCCATCGGGGTGGGAGAACCCTCCCGGACCCCTCCATCCATCCGGGCCCCCGCAGGAGGCAGCGACCAGCCCGCAGGATCTCGGTGCTGGATGTGGAGCCGGGAGTTTGGGCGGGCAGAGCAGACCAGGGGACAGCAGAGCATTCCCGGGAAGGGGTGGGGTGGGACACGCCAGCCCTGCCTCACCTGGATCAGGTTGGCCGCCGGCGTCCGCCTCTTCTCAAAGTGCTTCTGCCGATGCTGCTCCTGCACTTTGAGGGCGAAGCCGGAGCCCAGGATGCCCTGGGGACGGGAGGGGACAGAGCTGTGAGTGCCAGCACAGACCCACGCAGTGCCCATTTCCCACCCCCCGTTTCTGCAGAGGGGACCCTCTCCCGGCCCTACTCACGGCAGGCAGGGCGAAGAAGGAGATGCCGAGCAGGGCGAATCCGGCCGCCAGCATCCGGCCCAGCCACGTCTGCGGCGCTTTGTCCCCGTAGCCGATGGTGGTCAGGGTCACCTGCCCGGGGGCACAGCAGCGGGGGGCCTGCAGGGCGCTCCCCCACCACAGCCCCATCCCACCCTGCCGGGGGGGCCGCGGGGGCCGAGCTTACCGTGCCCCACCAGAGGGAATCGGCGTAGGTGGCGAACTGCACGTTGGCGTCTTTCTCGGCCAGGTAGACGAGGAAGGAGGCGAAGATGAGCACCAGGAAGCCGATGTACCAGGCGGTGATGAGCTCCTGCGGGGCACGGGGCGGCTCAGCCGCGATGCCTGAGCTCAGGGGATGTCCCCGGGTGCTTTTTTCTCACCTTGCTGTGGGCGTAGACGACGGAGCCCAGCAGCTTCCAGGTGCCGCCGCGGCGGTCCATGCGCACCATGCGCAGGATCTGCAGGAAGCGCATGCTGCGCAGCGCCGACGTGGCGAAGATGTTGCCCTGCGTGCCCGCGGCGATGACGGCCACCGAGGCGATGAAGACGATGAAATCTGAGGGCACAGAGAGGCTCAGAGCGGTGCGTGGGTCATCCCGGACTCCGCCCGTAAAAATCAACAACAAAATCCCCTGCGAAGTTGCCGTGCTGTCGCCCTGGTTATCAAGAGTTTTCCAAAGCCCTTCTGAGTTTACATTCTCGTAGAGAGCTTTCTCACACAACTTTCTGTAAACAACCTGTTGTTTTGCATTCTTTCATAGAGGCGGAGAAATTTGATGCACAGGTAGTTTGTCCAGTGTCGTTGGAGAGGTGGCACGTTCACCCTCCAATGCACTGGCGCCTTTTGAGAACTATAAAAGATCGGAGTCAGAAAAAATAAATTAGTCTCATCATCGTGACCACATCAAGGCTGTGGTGCGTCGTTTTTGCTTGTGTCATCTGGTGACACCGTGCTGTACTGATGAGTTGTATTATCAATGTGTTATTAGATGGTAAAGGGTTTGAACGTGAACCCTGTGAGGGAGCTGGGGTTGTTCAGCCTGGAAAAAAGGAGGCTCAGGGGTGACCTTATCACTCTAACACCGCGTGAAAGGAGGCTGAGGACGCAGGAGTCCGTCTCTTCTCCCAGGCAACCAGTGAAGGAACAAGGGGAAATGGGCTCAAGTTGCACAAGGGAAAGTTCAGGTTGGATATTAGAAAAAAAAATTTCTTCACTGAAAGAGTGGTCAAGCATTGGAACAACCTAATATATTCTACTGTTATATTATCATTCCCCATTTGCCAGGAAAATATTCTTTCCCTAGAAACTTTCCGGCTTGCTTTCGCTGAATATAAAATTTGAAAAAACTTCAAAGCTTTAAAGGTTCTACTAAAGAAAACTGTTAGGCTCTAAATGATTGTACTTTACCGTACACTTTTAGGTGGCATTACGTATATTCCACCAACTGGAGATATTGACTCAAACACACCAGCAGAGAGATGTGGAATCCTCTGAATCCTCCCGCTCAGGGAAATCCCCAGGGCCTCGCCTCGGAAGAATCTGCCATAGAGTTTTCCCCATCTGCCGTAGAGTTTTCCCCACCTGGGCTGACAGAGAGGACTCAGCCCGTGGTGCTCTGCAGCACTGCTGCCAATCCACATCAGATTGCCTCCCCCACCGGCCAGTTCACGGAATTTACACAATCACTGGGTTGGAAGAGACCTTAAAGATCATCGAGTCCAACCCATGCCCTAATGTAGGAATGTGCCCCTTGTTGACAGAGTAAACAAGTTACCCTTGGTCTCCTTAAAAAGGACAAAAGCCCAGAAGTTTCTCTCCTCAATTTGGTTAAAAGACACCTCATAGGACCTTGGGGACTTCACTTCAAACTTAAGGATAGCTAATTAGACAAGAGCCAGAAAGTCCCGCCTGAGCAATTCACTAGAAAAAGAAGTAAATCACTTTTGTGAAGTGTTTAAGCAGGAGCAAGAAGCTCTTGCCCTGGCTCGGTTTTTCGCTGTAAAGAGCTTTGTTATTTTGCTTTTTATTAAAACTTTTTTTTGTTTCCAACACTGTCACAGGAGCCGTGTTGCTTCTTTTATGCCACCTGAGGTAGCTGAGCTATCACGAGTATGATGCTTATCTCTGAGAGATTTTGAGACCTGGCTTGAAGAGAAAAAGCATCACCCTAACACCACAACTAAACCATGGCACCGAGCGCCACTGCTGACACTGCCCACCCCAATTTTTCATCTCTCATCCCCACTACAGGTTGCTGCCCTTTGCCCACCCCTGTTGGGCACTGACCCCATCCCGTGCACACCACATGGCTCTGTCTTTGTCCCTGACCCCTTTGCAATAAACCTTTGCTGGAATGCATCGTGCAAAGACCCTTCCTGTCCTTCCTCTGCCGAGCTATCCGCGATGGACTCGGACTTGGAACGGCTGCTCTGCTGGCCTGACTCCCAGCGCCTTCGAAGAAGGCTGCAGCATTTCTACCACCCTGCTGTTAAAAACGGGGCCACAGACCCGCTACTAAAAGTGATTTCAGCATCTATTATAATAAAAAGAAAGGCCTAAAGCAAGGGGGCCCGTGGGCTGAGCAGGAGCGTTCCTGTCGAGGACGCTGCAGCACCAGCGCTGAGTCCTCTTGAGCAGCGATGTCCCCGACGTTCCAGGTGGAGCAGCACGGGTTCACGGGGTCAGATGCCCTCTTTTTATCCTGTTTTTCATCCCTCTGGATTGGTTTATGTTTGGATCCTTCATTCACATGAAGGTTTAAGGCGCTTGATTGGCCCATTACAGCTCTACCCAAGCTGGCTCCTTCGCCTGGGTGGGGTGGTGCGCTTCACTCAGGTGCAATATTTCTTATAACGACCCTTTTAACCCCTTTGACTGTGGAGAGCTTTGTAGAGGACTGGTTAAGGGATAAAGGACATGATTCAGTTCAGTTAATTAAGCGGGCCTCATGCCTCCAGGTCATTGTGCCCTTGAGGGCAGGTGTTATACATAACAAGATGCGTAACCAGGGTCTGCAGACACAAAATCAAAAGGCAGCAACCACAGGCGTGAGGAACATGCCACCACGGAAAGTACCGAGAGGCGGGACTGATCTTCATTGCACAAACCAATAAGGAGCTTAGCTTTTGCAATGTGTATGAGCCTTATTAATTATGGTTATAAATGTACTCGCATGCTTTGAATAAACGTTGTTGATCATCATCGGATGCGCTTGTCTCCCACATTTGACCACAACCAAACTAACAGCGCAGGCTCAACAATCACCAACCGTTTCACAACCTGTTTTTAACGCCGCGAGAGAGAGAGAGGGCTGGCGCCGTACCTATGACGCAGAAGGGTTTCCTGGCGAAGCGGAAGCGGCCGCGCCAGCCGCGGTAGCGGCAGCAGCAGCCGGCGGCCCACACACGGATGATGTACTCCATGCCGAACACCACGATCATCACGAATTCCTGCCGGGGGGGAAAGGGGGGAAAAAGGGGCTAGGGAGATGTGGCGTTCCCACTCTCTGGACAGAGAGGCACAATTCTGCCTCTTGGGAGAAGCACAAAGAAGAGAAAACAATCTTTATCTCTGCCCCTTTGTTCTCCCCATGTGGAATGTGGTGTGGAGCTTGTTCACCTGCAGGGATTGCTGGGCTGGATTCTGGTGAAGGTTGTTTGGGGTCAGTGCCCAGTGGGATCCAGCTGTGCTGGGCTCTCAGCAGAGTCCCAGTTTGAGTTAGTTAGAGAGGTGAGTAAGAAGTGAGTATGTAGAATGGGATAGTATCTCTTTAAATAGTATATTAATGGAATATAGTATAGTTTTAATAAAGCTGTCCTTCAGCCTCCTGCTCTGGAGCAGACAGCAGCATTTCTTCCCCACTGGGGTTCACCACATTTTTTACTATAGGGAGAGTGGAGGGGCTCAGATTTGAGGGGGGGCAAAGTGAATTGGGCTGAGCGCGGCGCGGGGTGGCCCCACCAAGGCCACCGGAGCCGCACGGGAGCTGCGGCCGTCGGGGCTGCGCGGGAATCGCCGCTCTCCTCCTCGCCCCGAGCTGGGTCCTTTTCCTCCGCTGTCAGCATTGTCCTCCTACCTCTCGCACAAACAAGCCCCCGTTCTGCTTACTCGCAGGAAAGTCACAAGGACCTTCCCAATTTAGTCTCCGTCACTCGGGAGAAGTCCCTGCGTCAGCTCTTTCTGACAGTTTGGGGGAAAGTTGCCTTTTTTAGCCCCTCGTGCTCTGCCTTTTCCAGCGGTTGGTGCGCGGAGGGACAATGGTGGGATGGGCCGCCACGAGCCGCGGTGACACTCACTGCCAGGCCACCCCCGAGGTGCCATCGGGCCATCAGGGACTCGCAGTGAGGTCACAGGGGTCCTGCCCGCGATCTTGCCCCGTATCTTGTAGGATGTAAAGTGGGGAGAGGAAACCCGAGCACCAGCCCCGCTCCTGCATCACTCACCAGGATGAAGAGGCACTCGTTGGCCAATTTCTGGTGCTCCTGGATGGTGGAGAAGACCGACAGCACCAGGCAGCTGAAGACGAGGAGGAATCTGGAAGGACAAAGTGTCAGTGGGGGCACAGGGACGGCCAGGGGACCCCAGCCCGCAGTGCTGCCCCCTCTCACAGCCTGGACCCCCCAGTCAAGATGTCCCCAGGTGGTGGCAGAGCCACTGGGGACACATTTTGCCTCTAGATGGTGGCATGGAGCCTTTGGGGAGCCCAGGAGCCGCCGTGGGGCTCGGTGCCAGCTCTGCCGCAGCCCTGCAGCTTCTTAATTAAAGGCAGGGAGGGACCCGGGGGGGGGGGGGGTCCTGCACTGTGGAAGGTTCTGGTGCTGCAGGAAGGGGACCAGAGCTCCTCAGGAGTGTCCCCAGCATCACTGCCACCGCGGGGACAAGCCAGCAACACCTGGGAAGTGAAAAGTCCCCAGGAACAGCTCTGAGGCTGCTCCTCCCCGAGCGCTGGGCTCAGGCACGAGGGACTTTGGCCCATTTAAAATAAGGAGGGGAATTAAAAAAAAAAAAAGAAAAAAAAAGAAAAAAAAAAAAAAGAAAAAAAGAAAGTCGACTCTGAAGCTGAAGCAAATGAATCCTCCAAAAATACATTTTTTTTTCCCCTGATCCAGCGATTCTAAAAAAGGAAGGAGGAGGGTTTGTGCCACCGGCCCACGTGACGGCGAGCAAAGGGCCACTCACTGCTCCGTCACCGCCGCTCCAGGATGGCACCAGGGGCTCTGGCCACACTACGCTGGGTGGCACTGGCACAGCCTGGCTGAGCCCTGGTGGCCCTGGCACCTTGTCCTCGAGCTGGTGGCACCCATCTCAGCCCCAGTTCTCAGGGTGACAATGCCCGGGGGCCATCGGGGGTGAAGGAAACCTCCCCGAAACAATGACGGTGGGGAAGGCGACATCTCCTCAATTAATCCGGGGGAAATCTGTGGCGGGCTCAGCCCCTGCCCGGGAGGATGTTCCCATCTCTTTTTGATGTGGGATTTTCGGGCAGAACCAGCTGCCTGGGCCATCGGAGGGGTGAATCCTGTCCCAGCTGTCCCAGCTGTCCCAGTGCCACTGGGAAGGCACCAGGGGACACAGCAGAGTGGGGCCGATGCTCTGTCCCTCGGTGGCACCATCCAGGACCCCTCCCCACTGACCCCACAGCCCCGTGTGGGGCTGGGGGCTCCCAAACCCAGCCTGGCATGAGGGGGATGAGGGTGGCACAGCCTAAAAGGGGACAGCTGGGTCCTTTTCCCCCAAAACGCTGCTGGAGGTGGGACCGGCAGCAAAATAAATCCTTGGGAATGGGAGAAGGGCTGGTTGCAGAGCAGGGAGCAGGGAGAGCTGGAGCCAGGAAGGGGCCAGGGGTGTCACAGCCGTGTCACCACCCTGTCCTCACCGCGCTGCTGCTCTCCCGGGCACTCCCCACCCGCGAGGCAGAAGGTTGGAGCCGGCTCCTTCTCCCTCTGAATTATTAATTGGGGTTTTTTTTTTCCTCCAGCGCAGCAGTTCTGGAGCGAACCCCCGCAGGGAACAGCGGCACCCCCGCGGCACGGGCAGGGCGTGCAGGGCCCCGGGCTGAGGAGCAAAAACCACGGCCCAGGGCAGAGCTCGGAGCTTCGTGCATCATCAGCAATAAAAGATTATCCAAGCGGGATTTAGCAGGCAATTACACGGGCAGCGGAGCACAAAGCAGAGGAGAAGGCAGAAATCTCCCAGCCCGCAAAGATTTGTGCCCCTCACCTCATCCAGCGAGCAGGGAGGGGTCACCCCCCCGTGCCTGGGCACACGTGGGGACTTTGCTGTGGGTGGCAAAGTCTGGAGCACCGCCGTGATGGAAACCTGGCCCCGCTGAGGGGTGGGGAAACCTCCCAGGCGGATTTGGGGAAACACAGAGGCATGAGAGGTCCCACGGGGCTGGCTGGGAAAGGAACTTTCTGGGAACGCATCACCTGCTAGGAATTAACTTGTAAAGCCTGGGCAAACGCCCCGTCCCGGCTGCCCGCGGCGCTTAAGCGGCTTAGGGAAGGGTCAGATGCCTGAAGGCAGCGAGGGGAGCCAGGAACCAGCATCCCCCATCCCTCCCGGGCAGGAATTCTGCTCTCAGCCCGCTCCACCAAGCACCCAGGGGGGTTTTTACACCCTCAGCCCTCCATCAAACCCCCCTGGGGACCGGCAGTGCCAGGCTCCCATCCCAGTTCGCTGCTCTTCCCACCCTCCAAGAGGAGCTGGAAAACCGAGGAATGCTGGCAGGGGAATGGGGAGGGGGCAGAGAGAGGGGGACAGGAGCTGCAGGGCTTCCCCATCCCGGGGGATGGAGGGAGCAGAGGCTGAGCTGGTGCTCCACCTCTCCCAAATAAAATTCCGGGGTGCCCCCCTTTCCCAGCACATGCCACTGCACGGACACGGGGACAGGACCCGGCAGGAGCAGAGCCCGGCCCCAGCAGTAATGAACCCCCCCCAAAACAATAATGAAAACCCTGCGGGGAAGGCGAAATCTCCTCAATTAATCTTCATTAGGGTGGGCTTTGCCATCTGCTGCCGCCCGAGCCGGCCCAGGAACAGGTGAGCCGGGAAAGCTGCTGAGCTCAGGGGAAGCAGGGCCAAGTCGGCCTCCCTGGATTGGCAGGCGGGCACCAGTTGGCTCCCAGTGCCCCCAAAACTCCCCTGGGCCCCAAAACAGCCTGGGACGAGCTGGGGGACCGGGATCCTTGGGGATCCATGGGATGGGGATGGAACAGCCCAGCCCTCCCAGGAGTCACCCCCAAACCCCAGGGATTGGCATGGGGGTGAGGGTGACACCGGCCCTGGCGGGGCTGTCCTGGTCCTGCTTTGCCCAAACCTCAGGAATGGCACAGGGGTGACACCAGCCCTGGCGGGGCTGTCCCGGTCCCCACTTTCACAAACCCCAGGGATTGGCACAGGGGTGACACCAGCTCTGTCAGGGCTGTCCTGGTCCTGCTTTGCCCTCGTCCTGGGGTTGGCATGGGGATGACACCACCTCTGTCAGGGCTGTCCGGGTCCCGCTTTGCCCAAACCTCAGGAATGGCACAGGGGTGACACCAGCCCTGGCAGGGCTGTCCCGGTCCCCACTTTCACAAACCCCAGGGATTGGCACGGGGGTGACACCAGCTCTGTCAGGGCTGTCCTGATCCTGCTTTGCCCTCGTCCTGGGGTTGGCACGGGGGTGACACCGGCCCTGGCAGAGCTGTCCTGATTCTGCTTTGCCCTCATCCCGGGGTTGGCACGGGGATGACACCAGCTCTGTCAGGGCTGTCCTGATCCTCCTTTGCCCAAACCTTAGGAATGGCACAGGGGTGACACCGGCCCTGGCGGGGCTGTCCTGGTCCTGCTTTGCCCAAACCTCAGGAATGGCACAGGGGTGACACCAGCCCTGGCGGGGCTGTCCCGGTCCCCACTTTCCCAAACTCCTGGGATTGGCACAGGGGTGACACCAGCTCTGTCAGGGCTGTCCTGGTCCTGCTTTGCCCTCGTCCTGGGGTTGGCATGGGGATGACACCAACCCTGGCGGGGCTGTCCTGGTCCTGCTTTGCCCAAACCTCAGGAATGGCACAGGGGTGACACCAGCCCTGTCAGGGCTGTCCTGGTCCCCACTTTCCCAAACTCCTGGGATTGGCACAGGGGTGACACCAGCCCTGGCGGGGCTGTCCCGGTCCCGCTTTGCCCTCGCCCCGCGGGGATGCCCCGGGCGGGGGCACAGGCGGCGATAACTCAGCGGAAGGCAAACACCACACGCCCTCAGGTCGAGCAGCTCGGCCGCGGGATGAGCGAGCAAACCGGCTCTGGGAAGGCACGGATCCCTTCCCTGGCAGCAGCACGGGGCCTAGGCCGTACCCTCCAGCTGTGCCACCGCTGGAAATTCGGGATTTGGGCCAAAACTGCCCGAGAGCGGCTCCAGAGAGGATGGGGATGGTGTTTCACCCTCCCGGCTCCCCAGGCCGCGAGGTCCAGCTCCGCCTGCAGCTGTATAAACAGCGCGTCCCATAAATCCCCGTCCCTCGGCCCCGCAGGAGAAGTGGAGCGGCCGGCCGGGGGATATAAATAACCGGGCTGTAGCGGCCCTGTTTGCGCCCGTAACCATGGCACGGAGCGTCCCACGGAGCCGCCCAGAAGAGAAGCAGAAAAGCTCCCAGCGTTTCCCCACGGGCAGGGGAAAGCGCGGCCGGAGGCGCAGCAGAGCCCGGCACACGCTCGGAGCCCTGTTGTCAGCGCTGCGGGGAGGAAGGTGCCGCTCCCAGAGCCCTGCAGCCCCCGGGGAGAGCAGCCCGGGATGTCCCCAGCAGCCTGGGGAAGGCTGGAAGCAGAGCCGGGTCGCGGAGCCTCTCCCGCACCCCACGGCAGCACCCGCAGGGTGACGCCCCCGCGCAGGGGCCGCAAAATCTTGGCGCTCTGGGAGGGAAAATCTTGCTGGTGGCATCACCTGGCACCCCCGTGGCACCCAGCAGCCCCCGGCCCCGCTGTGCCCGCGGGGAGCACGGTCACAAGGCTCCTGCGGCCGCTGCCAAGACGCTCACACGGAGCGGCCGGGATAGTTTTGCTCTTGGATCATCTGGCAAGGAACGGGCTGGAGGTGGGGGAAGGAACCGGAGTGTTTTCCGGGGCACCCCGGCAGAGGGATCGGGGCTGTCACCCTCCTCCAGCACCTGGCATGGGGACACGGGGACATTTGGGGACAGGGATTGTGAGTGGCCCAGAGAAGTCGCCCCAAAGCTGCGACCCTCAAAGGGTGGAGGGGAGGTTTGGGGTCGCTGCTGAGGGGGACAAAGAACCAAAAACTCTCCAGCATCACCCCCGCACCCCACTGGGACATCCAAACTGGCACCTCCTGTGCCGGCCTGGGGGGTCCGGCAGGAGAGAGAAGAGGGGAAAAGGAAAAAAACCAGAAGGAAAAATCAATGCTCCGTTTCATGTTGCGCCGAAGCCGCTTAATTTTATGCCCTGGTGACACCACATGGAGCTGGGGAAAGTGCTGTGCCGGCTTCTCCTGCCGCTGGCATTGCCCCTGGAGCAGCTCCCGTTTCAGCCCCAGGCAAGGTGGCCCTGGGGGCACAGCCCCTGCTCGAAGGGGGGCCATGCCACCACCCCAGCTGGGGGACACAGCGAGTTAAAAGCCTTCAACGAGCTAAATTCAAAGAGGTGGAAGGCTTGAGAGTTGAACTCAAGAGTTTAAGAGAGGTTGAAGAGTTAAATTCAAGAGGTTTTTCCAAGCAGGAGGTGGAGAGTCAGCACTGAGCAGGGATGGAAGGATTTTCCTGCAATCCATCCCAGCCTCCAGGCCTAGGAATTGCCCCGGGGGTGTCAGCAAGGGCTGGGCACTGGCCATGGTGGCACTGCCAGCATGGCAGGGAGGTGTTTTCCGGCTCTCCAAGCAGTGCTGGAGGGCTGTGACAAGGTCGGGGAGTGGCGGGGGTGACAGCCCCATGGTGCCCTCCACCATGGAACAGGAGCCAGGCACAGGGATGCTCCGGGAGGGACGGGCTGCCACCACCGCGCTCCCTGCCCTGAGGGGGACACATCCCACTGCCACCGTCCCAAACCAGCCGGGATTTCCCAACCCTGAGTAGGGGCAGCCTGTGCCTGGCACCCCTCACCCAGTGCCAGCCTTGCCCTGGGACTCTGCCACCCCTCTGTCCCCACAGCCACACCAAACACCCAGCGAGGACAAGGCTCCCGTCCGTCCCCTCCCTGCCCGGGGGAAATTCCTCTCCCAGATGGGAAATAAACCCCAACAGCAGCGGGCAGGGAGCTCGGCCTGGCACAGGGGACGGGCAGGGAGCTCGGCCTGGCACGGGGGACGGGCAGGGAGCTCGGCCTGGCACGGGGGACGGGCAGGGAGCTCGGCCTGGCACGGGGCACGCCGCTCCAGGCGGGGGATTGCGGCTGCTCCTGGTGCTGCTGGCTCAGTCTTCCCTAATTTTCTCCAGTTCTGCATGGAAGTGTTCCTCCAGGACCGGCAAAAGTGCTGAGCTGAGCTGCCCGTGCACCCGGCAGCCGTTTCGTAACCATCGGCACCAGCTCCCGAATCCCGGGAGCCGCTGGGAATTTGGGGGGCTGGCGGGGTGAGCAGGGACAAGCCACAGTGGGAATAGCTGGAACTGGACACCTGGAAAATGGCGTGGAGCAGCTCCAGGGTGCAGAAGCCCCCTGGCAGGGCAGCCCCTGCCCACGGGACGCGCAGCCGTGCCCGTGCCAAGCCCGCAGCAGCTTTGCCGGGATCCCGCCGGCTAACGAGGAGGAGATTGGAAAAAGGAAGTTCTTACTTTGCCTCCTGGCTCTAAAGCCTCTCGCTTAATGCTCTGGGCTCCCTCTCGGATTTGCTCCCTAAGCTCCAGGGCTGGGAATTCTCATTCCAAGCGGGCGAGGCACGGCTTGGTGAGGCCGGCCAGAGCCTCCCTGCATGGTCAGCGTGGGGCTGGAGGGGCTGGGGGAGACCTCGGAACCTCGGATTTCCACCTGCACGGGCTCCCATGTCCTCACCACCCTCTTCCCGGAGCATGGGGGATTTTTTGGGCCATCCATCAGACCCCAAAAGTGGCTCCAAGCCCTCCCAGCCCCCCCGGGCCAGAGCTGCTGCAGGAATGATGCAGCCACCGAACCACTGAGCCCAGAGCTGGGATAAGATTTGGGATCAATTCGCCGACAGAAAGAGGCTGAAGTCGGTCAATAAACGCGTTGGGCTCGGCCCCGCTCCGCGGCTCCGGGGGGGAAGCGCGTCACTTCTCAGCGGGTATTTCCATTTTAGCAGTTTCCAGCCCTGTCTCGGAGCCAGCCTGCTCGGGAGAGGCAGCGCAGGGGGCCGGTTTGTGCCACCAGCACTGCCCCGAGCTCGGGCCGGGGGCTCCATCCCCTCCCACGCCTCGCGGGGGGGAAGGGGAGGGGGTAACACCTTCCTCCTCTTTTGTTAAAACCCGGGGATTGCGGCACACAAATCATCCCCGACAACTTCAGAGCCGCTGCAACAGCTTTGCAGCTCCCATCTGCTGCGAGAGAGAGGGGAAAAAAAAATAAAACCCAACAAAAAAACCTTGGAAGAAGCCAGAAATGAGCAACATTACGGGAGAGGCTTCACAGAACAGATGTCCGCACCTTGCGCCCACTGCGGCGTCTTCCCACAGGATTCGGGGGGTCCCTGGCAGGACTCTGCCCTGCAGCTGCCTCAGCCCTAAAATTAAGCGAGCAAGTGAACAAAAAGCCTCCCCAGCAAAGGCTGGAGACGTTTGGCTGCTGCTGCCGGCGGCTGCACATCTTGTGGAACAAAGCCCAGCACCCAGGAGCTGCGGGCCAGGCACGCTGGGGTGGCAGGGGAGGGACTGGGGGGGGCTTGGGGGGCTCTGCAAACGGGGCCGCTTGTGCCATGCGGTTGTTTTTTGGGGTAAAACAGGCTCAAAGTGGTGGAGGACGCTGAGGGATGGATATCCCAGCTGGGAGATGAGCAGGGGCACGTCTCTTCCACGTCCCATGGGTGTGTGCGCTGTCAGTCCCGCTTGCCTCCCCTGGCAGGGGCTTTGGCTGCCTTTCCCTGCTGGAGAAGCGCTTCCCAGGGTGGGATTTTCCACGCAGGGATTCTGGCTGTGGGAGTCCGCTGGGGAGGTGTCGTTACAAATGGGCCCTGGGCTCGTGTCCCGGCTCCCCGGGGAGCTCAGGTGCCCTTTCATCCAGTGACAAATTCCTGCTGCCAGCTCGATGTGCTAACTTAGGCAAGACCCATTTTCCTGCCTCTTAACGAGCTCCGGCTCCCGCACCCCAGAAACGACGCAGCCCCGCGGCACCGCTCCAGGTGAGAGGGAAGGAGGCAAAATTTTGGCTCATGCCCTCGCAGAAGGTCCGTGCCCACACCTGGCACACGCCAGGCAAAGAGGGAAAACCCGTCCTGCCCCACGGCTGCAGCTGTGATGTCCCGGCAGTGCCACCGGCTTGGGACAACCCCCCAGAATTGAGCCCCCTGTGTCCCTGCAGCCTCCAGGTGTGTTGGGGACCCCCCAGCTCCCTGTCACGGCTCCCCCGAGGCAACAAGCCCGAAGGGGTGAAGCTGTTCCGAGCCCTGAGCTGAGCCCGCATGCCAAGAGCCGTGGGATGCTCGAATCCAGCGAGGGAAGCTGGAGCAGCACCTCAGAGCCCAGGAAAACACCCGGAGCAGGGGAAGGAGCAGGTGTGATCCCTCTGGCCATGGAGAGGGATTTCCAGCGCTGGGGATCGACGGTGACCCAGGAATCGGGGTACAGCGGGGACAAGATCACCCCCGCTGTCCCCCATCCCAGCCGGACACGCTCTGGGGTGGCGCTTCTGCCTTGTCCCAGCAGTGCTACAGGTACGGGACAGCAGAGGGTCCCCGGTCCCACCCAGAGCTGTCACCCCCCGCGCGTCCCCTGCCTTTGAGGGTCCCCCCACGCTCCGACGCCCCAGCCAGGGACAGCGGCAGAGCGGGACGGTGACGCGGTGCCGCCGGGAAGGGGCTCTGGGCCACGCCGAGACTGAGTCCCATCCCCGGGGACGCGCTCAGCTCCTCGCCCCGGACCCTCCGCCACGGACCCGCCGGGGGACTCGCTCCCCGCCGGTGGCGGATCCCGGGACCGGCTCCGGCGGCAGGAGCGGCACCGGCGCATCCCCCACTCCGAGCGCAGCGGAGAAACTTCCCGGTGGAGCCCGGGGGGGGCTCGCTGGGAGCACTCCCGGTACCCGCGGCGCTCCTTCCCCGGCAGCGCCCGTTCCCCGCCGCCCCGGGAGCCGCCGGGCAGGCCTGGGGGTGCGGGTCCCTGCGGCCCCTCCCCGTGCCCGGTACTCACATGAAGACGTGGTAGATGAAAGCCCAGCCGCGGGGCCGCTCCAGCACGTTGTAGAGGCAGTTCTGGAGGCGGCGGCGGCAGCAGCGCGGGGCCCCGGCGGGGCGGGGGGCGGCCCCGGGGCGCGGCCCCGCCAGCAGCCCCCGGCGGCGGGGCGGGGGCGGCGGCGGGGGGGTCCCGCTGCCGGGGGTCCCCGTGCCCTCGGTCCGCACCGCCGTCAGCGCCGCCCGCCGCTCCCCTCCCGCCGCCGCCGCCCCGGCCATGGCCGCCCCGCTCAGGCCGCCGCCCGCCGCATGGCCCCGGCCGCCGCGGGACCCCCGAGCCAGCCCGGGGCCGCTCCCGGGGCCACCTGCCTTTAGCTGCCCGCCGCCGCCAACGGGCCCTCCCCCGCCGCCGCCCCGCCGGCCCGGCCCGCCCCGCCGTACCTGGCCCCCGCCCCCGGGGCTCCGCGGGACGGGGCGGGCGGGGAAAGCGCCGTGCGGGGCGGCGGCGGCACCGGGCGTGGAGGGGATGGGGGCGGTGGGTGGGCTGCTGTCACCCCCGGTCTGGGTGCGGGACCCGTCCTGGGGCACCGCATCGTGCACCGCGTCCCAGCTGCGTCCCGCATCTCATCCCGGACTGCGCCCCGCGCCGCATCCCGAGCCACATCCCAAACTGCGCCCCGCACCGCATCCCAAAGGCCATCGCGTCCCAAACCACGTCGTTGCCTCCTAAACTGCATCCCAAATTGCATCCCAAACTGGATCCCACAGCACACCCCAAACAGAGGGTGCGGAGCATCCTGGAACGAGAGTGAGCCTCCCAATCCCCGCGGGATGGAGCAGCCATGGAGGAGATGGAGCATCCCTGGAGGAGATGGGGCATCCCTGGAGGAGATGGGGCATCCCTGGAGGAGATGGAACCTCCCTGGAGGAGATGGGGCATCCCTGGAGGAGATGGAACCTCCCTGGAGGAGATGGAGCATCCCTGGAGGAGATGGGGCATCCCTGGAGGAGATGGAGCATCCCTGGAGGAGATGGAACCTCCCTGGAGGAGATGGAGCATCCCTGGAGGAGATGGGGCATCCCTGGAGGAGATGGGGCATCCCTGGAGGAGATGGAGCATCCCTGGAAGAGATGGAGCATCCCTGGAGGAGATGGAGCATCCCTGGAGGAGATGGAGCATCCCACCCCCACCCATCCTCTGCAGATTCAGCCTCGAGCCGGGCTCCCAGGTGTTTCCCAAGTGCAGCCCTTTGCTCTTCCTTCCACCTCAACCTCCCACCAGCACAGCAGGGAACTGAGGCGGGGACTGGGAATTCCCTTTCCAAGCTGGATCCCAGCTGGGTCCGCGGGCTCTTGCACCTTTGGAGAATCCGAGTGCTCCCCACCCCACCCCTCCAGCCTCTCCCGGAGCAGAGATGAAGTTCAGGGCTTTGGGCAGTGAATTATTTAGTGGCAGTCAGAGATCCTGGCACAGCGCGGGGCCCTCGTGAGCACTGCGGGATTTGGGAGGTCTCGGGAATCACACACAATAAATAGACAGTTTTATTTACTTGGAGCAAATGGTGCTGTTAGACCCACAATTCCCCTCCAAGGATGCCACAAAAACCCCAGGCAGACGGGATAAGAGCCGTGGAGGCTGAACTGCTGGAAATCCAAACGAAATTCTCCCCTCCATCCATCCCTAACTCCTGTATCCCCCCAAAAAGTGCTTCCCAGAGCATCCCCCCGGCTCGTCTGGCCCCTCTCCCGGCAGAAGCTCCAGTGGGAACACCCTGACCTTCATCCCGCTGCCTTTGGAGCAGCACATTCCCCTCGTTGGAGGTTTAGGTTTCACCTGGGATTGATTAAAACCTCGGGGCTGCGGAGGGGGCAGGGTTGAGGTGACCTGGAAAGGACTCGGTTGCTCAAGGGGCAGGTGGAAATTGGGTTATTCCTGGAGCTGGGGGTCACCACACGCCGTGGGCAGGTCCCATTCTCACCTTATCACCTGCCCAGACCCTGGGAATCTCCATCGATCTGGGAGCTGGGAGGTTTTGGGATGGAGCCAGGAAGTCTGAATCAACATGGCACCAACCCATCCGTCAGATGGGTGGAGGTTTTGGGAAGGCATGCCAGGATTTCTTGATTTTACCCCACACCTGCCCGGCTTTGGGGGTCCCACAGAGCCACTTGTGTCCCCAGCACTGATGAGACTTGCAAGAGGATTCCAGAGGCCGGGAATGGCGGGGGGGAGGCCTCTGTGCTTGGAGCCTGCTGCCCTCTCGGGATTGCAGCTCGAGTTCCTGGCACGGACCGGCGGCCAGGATTTGCATCCACAGGATTTCCAGTAAGTTTTGCAGGCTTGGAATGCAGCTGCAGGGCTGCGGGGCTGGGGACAGGGGCTGTGCGACCAGGGACAGCCGGGACCCCTCACCGGGACACAGGGACAGGGGCAAAGCCCCAGTTTGGCTCCCTGGGTGGGGGATACTGGGGGGACATCGTGGAGGGGAGGATTCATCCAACCCTTGCGAGCGGGGGAGCCTGACTGGAGTGACTGGGATGGGCAGAGCTGGGGACAGCGGCCTCGGGGGTCCCAGGGGTGGCATTGTCGCTGTGGGGGAAGCGCTGGTGACAGCGGTGACAGCGGCGCGGGGAGCGGGGAGGGCTGCGCAGCACCTGCTCCATCCAGCCGGAGGCTTGGCCTCATCCCAGGGCAATTAACTCCTGGCACCGGTCGCTGGGACAAGCCAGCGCCTGGGACAGCCCTGGGCTCCTGCGGGATGGGGAACCCCGGGCAGGGAGGGGGCTGGGGGCTGCTCTGCCCCAAAGCCGCCCCACAGCCCGGAGCTGTCCCTGAGCTGGGAGTGACCCCAGCGGCACCGCCCGGAGCTCGGGCACAGCCCCGGAGCTGCCCCGCGGGAGGAACGGGGAGCGGCCCCGCTCTGGTGCAGCGGGGAGCGGGACGGGGCAGGGGCTCCGGAGGCGAGGAAGGAAGGATGGATGAGGACGCCGAGAGCTCCCGGGCTCGCCAGCGCTGGGACAGTTCCCGGCCAAACCCCTCCAGTCGTGCCAGGTGCTGCGGAGACGGAGCAGAGCGGAGAAGAGGCAGAGCTGATCCCCGAGGGAACGGGACTTTGGTGACTCAGAGCCCCGAACAGGAGCGCCTTTCCCTTCTCCAGTGTCCCTCGGGGGATCCTGGAGCCACAGCGGCAGCGTCACCTTCACCGCAGTGTTTTCCTTGGAAAAGGGTGGCCGGAGGTGGCAGCTTTGGGAGGGGACAGCAGCCCTGGAGGGGGACAGCAGTCCTGGAAGGGACAGCAGCCCTGGAGGGGGACAGAAGCCAAGGAAGGGGGACAGAAGCCCTGGAAGGGACAGAAGCCCTGGAAGGGACAGCTGTCCTGGAGGGGGACAGCAGCCCTGGAGGAGGACAGCAGCCCTGGAGGGGGACAGAAGCCCTGGAAGGGGGACAGCAGCCCTGGAGGGGGACAGAAGCCCTGGAAGGGGGACAGCAGCCCTGGAAGGGACAGCACCCCTGGAAGGGACAGAAGCCCTGGAAGGGGGACAGCAGTCCTGGAAGGGACAGCAGCCCTGGAAGGGGGACAGCAGCCCTGGAAGGGACAGCAGCCCTGGAAGGGGGACAGCAGTCCTGGAAGGGACAGCAGCCCTGGAGGGGGACAGCAGCCCTGGAAGGGACAGAAGCCCTGGAAGGGACAGCAGCCCTGGAAGGGACAGCAGCCCTGGAAGGGACAGAAGCCCTGGAAGGGACAGCAGCCCTGGAAGGGGGACAGCAGTCCTGGAAGGGACAGCAGCCCTGGAGGGGGACAGAAGCCCTGGAAGGGACAGAAGCCCTGGAAGGGACAGCTGTCTGCAGCCAAGCCCGCAGCAAACCGAGCGTGGCACTGCCCGAGTGCCAGTGCCGGTGCTGAGCTCATCACCCCGAGGAGAAACAGGATCTCGAACCGCTCCTTGGCAGGGAAGCGCTGCCTCCTCCTCTTCCTCCGCCTCCTCTTCCTCCTCCTCCTCCCCAGCTTCATCCCGGGTCCCTGGGGGTGTGACCAGCTCTGCTCCTGTCGCACTTGGCCTGTAGCGTGGTGGCACTCGCTGCGTCACACACACAGAATGGCCGATGTCCCTCCCGCGGGTGCCACCGCTCGTCCGGCCGCTGGAGGGACGATTGTTTGCCTCTGTGTCATCTCACGCCACCCAATTTGTCACCGCGGTCCCCTCGGCAGATCAAAGGAAGCCGTGAGTCCTTGCAGGGAAGGTCTGGCTCCTGTCAATGCCCGGGGTTCCAGTCCCTGTGACAAACGATGCTGGCTGTCCCCAAAGCACCCATTGTGTCCCAGTGCCCTCTCGGAGGGCAAGGCAAAGCTTTACCTCTGCTATCACCTAAATAAAAAATAACTTTTGCCCCATCAGGGTTTATTTCAACATTAAAATCCACATCTTGTATATGCTAATGAGGTTAATTAAATCACATTCATGATCATTACTCAGCTCTCTGCCCAGATCTGTGTCCGAGGAGAAGATTCCATTCTGAAGCTGCTTCTGTGCCTTCAATAAACCCTATTTTTGTGCATTTGATCAAGAAGGTTTTTATTGAACGTGACCACATTTCTCCTGCCCAACTCGACACAATCAGGCATTAAAATAATCAGCCTGGCCACCCCCAGCCCCTCCGATCTCTCAGAACTCAACAGGGTTTATTTCCAGCCAAATTTCATTCACTTCATGCAACAGCTGGAAACTCCCTCGGGGAGCAGCATCTCCCTCCCGTTTTCTGTCCTTTAAGCGATTTATTCCCATTCAAATTTAACCAATTTTCCAGCAAACCCGACTGCTGTGGGTAAAGAGCTTTTCCTCAGCAGCCAGGGGCTGATAAAGGCGAGCAGCGCCCGTTCTGCTCTCCAGCTCTTCCTTCCAGGTCTCTCTCCATCCCCACAAGCGGATTCCCAGCTCTCCAAACCCAAGGGATGCTTTTCCAGAGGTGTTTGGGGGGGCACAGGAGGTCACTCATCTCCTCTGGCTGCGGGGAGGGCGGTGGGGCAGCCCCTGTTGGGGTGGGAGATCCAAACCCCCATCCCGGCTCTCCCATCCCGCTCCAGCCCGGAGCAGGACAGGGATGAGGCTGCCGGGAGAAGGGATCTACAAGACCCCAAATCCAGGGAAAGGACCTCCGAGCCCCAGATTCCAGGGAAAGGGATCTCCAAACCCCCATCCTGGCTCTTCCATCCCGCTCCAGCCCTTCCCGTGGCAGCCTGGAGCAGGACAGGGATGCAGCTGCCGGGAGAAGGGACCTCCGAGCCCCCAAATCCAGAAAAAGGGACTTCCAAGCTCACAATTCCAGGGAAAGGGATTTCCGAGGTCGCAAATTCCAGGGAAAGGGATCTCCTAGCCCCCATGCCGGCTCTCCCATCCCACTCCAGCCCTTCCCGCGGCAGCTTGGGAAAAGAGACAGGGATGCAGCTGCTGGGAGAAGGGACCTCCGAGACCCCAAATTCTAGGGAATTTGAGCCCCCGATTCTAGGGAAAGGGACCCTCAAGCCCCCAATTCCAGGGAAAGGGACCTCCAAGTTCCAAGGAAAGGAGGGACCTCTGAGCGCCCAATTCCAGGGGAGGCACCTCCGTGTCCCCATCCCGGTTGTCCCGTCCCGGCTGTCCCATCCCGGCTGTCCCATCCTGGCTGTCCCATCCCGGCTGTCCCATCCCGGCTGTCCCTTCCCGGCTGTCCCATCCCGGTTGTCCCTTCCCGGCTGTCCCATCCTGGCTGTCCCTTCCCGGCTGTCCCATCCCGGTTGTCCCTTCCCGGTTGTCCCTTCCCGGTTGTCCCTTCCCGGCTGTCCCGTCCTGGCTGTCCCTTCCCGGCTGTCCCATCCCGGTTGTCCCATCCCGGTTGTCCCATCCCGGTTGTCCCTTCCCGGTTGTCCCATCCCGGTTGTCCCATCCCGGCTGTCCCATCCTGGCTGTCCCTTCCCGTTGTCCCTTCCCGGCTGTCCCATCCCGGCTGTCCCATCCCGGTTGTCCCTTCCCGGCTGTCCCATCCCGGCTGTCCCTTGCCGGTTGTCCCATCCCGGCTGTCCCATCCTGGCTGTCCCATCCCGGCTGTCCCATCCTGGTTGTCCCTTCCCGGCTGTCCCTTCCCGGTTTTCCCATCCTGGCTGTCCCATCCCGGTTGTCCCTTCCCGGCTGTCCCGTCCCGGCTGTCCCATCCCGGTTGTCCCTTCCCGGTTGTCCCATCCCGGCTGTCCCGTCCTGGCTGTCCCATCCCGGTTGTCCCTTCCCGGTTTTCCCATCCTGGCTGTCCCATCCCGGTTGTCCCATCCCGGCTGTCCCATCCCGGCTGTCCTATCCTGGCTGTCCCGTCCCGGCTGTCCCTTCCCGGCTGTCCCATCCCGGTTGTCCCATCCCGGTTGTCCCATCCCGGCTGTCTCATCCCGGCTGTCCCGTCCCGGTTGTCCCTTCCCGGCTGTCTCATCCCGGCTGTCCCGTCCCGGTTGTCCCATCCCGGTTGTCCCATCCCGGTTGTCCCGTCCCGGTTGTCCCATCCTGGCTGTCCCTTCCCGGTTTTCCCATCCCGGCTGTCCCATCCCGGCTGTCCCATCCCGGCTGTCCCATCCCGGCTGTCCCGTCCCGCTCCAGCCCTTCCCACGGGGGCCCTCTCGTGGCCGATGCCACGCTCGGAGCTTTCCCGAAAAATCCTTTTCCACCCCAATTCCATCTTTTCCCAGCCCAGGAGATGCTGCTCCAGCCTGGCACATCCCGGCTCTGCCCCGTGCACACCAGCGATGCTCCGGGAGCTGCATCCCTCCCTCCCTCCCTCCCGCTGCTCCCGGGAATCTGGGGGGTTGGGAAAACCTCGGGAATGAGGAAAATGGATATTTACAAAGCCCGGGAGAGCCAAAGGCTGAGGCAGAGCTTTGCTTCCCTTCCCGCTGGGTCTAGTGCCAGGGTAAGGGGGCACCTGGGACAAGGGGACACCTGGGATAAGGGGGAAAACTGTGGCACAAGGAGGCACCTGAGCCAGGTAAAGAGGGCACCTGTGCTGGGACAACTGTGCCAGGAAAAAGGGTCACTTGTGCCAGGGACACCTGTGCCAGGTAAAGGGGACACTTGTGCCAGGGACACCTGTGCCAGGTAAAGGGGACACTTGTGCCAGGGACACCTGTGCCAGGTAAAGAGGGCACCTGTGCTGGGACAACTGTGCCAGGAAAAAGGGGTCACTTGTGCCAGGGACACCTGTGCCAGGTAAAGGGGACACTTGTGCCAGGGACACCTGTGCCAGGTAAAGAGGGCACCTGTGCTGGGACAACTGTGCCAGGTAAAGGGGGCACTTGTGCCAGGGACACCTGTGCCAGGTAAAGGGGCACTTGTGCCAGGGACACCTGTGCCAGGTAAAGGGGGCACCTGTGCTGGGACAACTGTGCCAGGTAAAGGGGGCACCTGTGCTGGGACAACTGTGCCAGGTAAAGGGGCACTTGTGCCAGGGACACCTGTGCCAGGTAAAGAGGGCACCTGTGCTGGGACAACTGTGCCAGGTAAAGGGGCACTTGTGCCAGGGACACCTGTGCCAGGTAAAGAGGGCACCTGTGCTGGGACAACTGTGCCAGGTAAAGGGGCACTTGTGCCAGGGACACCTGTGCCAGGTAAAGAGGGCACCTGTGCTGGGACAACTGTGCCAGGTAAAGGGGACACTTGTGCCAGGGACACCTGTGCCAGGTAAAGGGGCACTTGTGCCAGGGACACCTGTGCCAGGTAAAGAGGGCACCTGTGCTGGGACAACTGTGCCAGGTAAAGGGGCACTTGTGCCAGGGACACCTGTGCCAGGTAAAGAGGGCACCTGTGCTGGGACAACTGTGCCAGGTAAAGGGGCACTTGTGCCAGGGACACCTGTGCCAGGTAAAGGGGACACTTGTGCCAGGGACACCTGAGCCAGGTAAAGAGGGCACCTGTGCTGGGACAACTGTGCCAGGTAAAGGGGGCACCTGTGCTGGGACAACTGTGCCAGGTAAAGAGGGCACCTGTGCTGGGACAACTGTGCCAGGTAAAGGGGCACTTGTGCCAGGGACACCTGTGCCAGGTGAAGGGGGCACTTGTGCCAGGGACACCTGTGCCAGGTAAAGGGGGCACTTCTTTCCAGGCAAGGAAGGGGGACAACTGTGCCAGGTAAAAGGGGGAGCGACTGTGCCAAATTTCACGTATTTATCCCCAAACCCCTCACGTCACCTGAGCTCTCAGCCAAGCCCTTGTCCAGGCATCCTGTGGCTGATTTCCCTGCTCCAGGTGTGACATTTCCAGGGATTCAGGCTGCTCCTGGCCCTGGAGCTCACGGACAGCACACACAGGATCTGACAAAAGCAAATTTATTTCCTTTTATGAAGCTTATATTACATGCATGGACCAAAGCCAGGACAACAGGTAACAGCAGGGCTGGGGTTTTGTCCAGATTCCATCAGTTTTTCTGGAATCCAGAGGCCAAATTCAAGGATTTTTTGCTCTTAGAAAATACAATCATAATACAAGGAATGTTTTTTTTTTTTTTTTTCACTTCAATTCCTCCTCCTCCTCCTGTTCCCTGCATACAGCAAATGCTCCAAAAAAGGAGGCAGGAGGGAAAAATCTAAACCACACACACTCCCCCCCCCCAAAAATTCCCTAAAACCCACTGAGATGGGAGGACCAAACCTATCTCTATCCAGAGGAAAAAAAAAAAATACAAACAGAACAGCAGGAATAGAGCTCTGACAGGAGCAGTACCCTCAGGATTTTCCTAGAAATAAAAACATTTCCCACATTTGTTCAATGAGATGCTCCAAATCCCTCTGGATCGCTTCTCTTGGGGTTTGGAAAAGCAGCTGGATACACAAAGATTGGTTTGGAAAAGAAAAATATTGCATTCTTGGCAGAGTCTGCTGGATATTCTGGATATTCCCGTAGCCAGCAGAGCGAGGTGGAGATGGCAGAGCCTGGCACAGGCTCACTCTCAGGTGTGTTGCTGGGCCCAGGTGGGTCTGGCAGAGGTGCTCAGGGCTGGGTTTGGATCGATCCCTGCTCAGTCCCCTGTCACCTGCGTGGCCTGGGCGTCCGAGCTCTGGTTGGTGGACTGGATGAACATGGGCTGGGTGATGTCCTGGCCTGCAGGCATTGTCACCTGCTGGATCTGGTACAGCTGCTGCACACACAGAAGGTGACAAAGGAACCTCTGTCAGTGCTCACCACATCCAGAACCTCCCCCAGATTCGGTCCCTCTGAGGAACCCCAAAAATCCCAAACCCACCACGAGCTGCCAGCAAATCTGCTGCTCATTCCCACCAAAGTCCTTCTGGGAATTCCTGATGCCCAAGCTCACATCAGGGCCCTTCTGCCCATGGATTTCCCAGAGCAGCTGTGGCTGCCCCTGGATCCCTGGGAAGTTCCAAAGCCAGGCTGGACAGGGCTTGGAGCATCCTGGGATAGTGGAAGGTGTCCCTCAGCTGGTTGGAAGTGGATGAGCTTTAAGGTGCTTCCAACCCAAACCACTCCATGATTTATGATACCTATGGGACATCCAGATGTTAAAACCTTTATTCCTGAATTAGGAATTTAGGATTTCATCTGGAGTGCCAGGGACTGGATTAATTCAGAGCAAAGGCAGCAGAACTAAGAATCCACCTGAATTTAGACTGGCACAACATTCCCTTATCCTGCTGCAGGCCAGCAGTGTTTTAGCAGGAGGGACATGCAGATTTAGGACAGTCCCTGTGCCCCTTGTGCCCCCCAGTTCTTACCTGTCCATCTGTGAACTGGCTGAACTGCTGCTGCCCCTGCTGCACCTCTGTCTGCGTTATCTACAGAGATAAGAGCAGCTGATCACTGCCAGCCCTTCCCAGAGGGTCACAACCCCACCAACACCATCCTGCTGCTGCCTGGGGAGAGGATTTTAACCTCAGCCAACTTTTCCAGCGCCCCAACCGCGAGAGGAACGGCAGCCACGGACACCTCCAGACCAAACACCGCCTTCCAGACCAAAACCAGGTCCTTTCAGACCAAAACCAGGTCCTTCCAGACCAAAACCAGGTCCTTCCAGACCCCAAACCAGGTCCTTCCAGACCCCAAAACCAGGTCCTTCCAGACCCTAAACCATGTCCTTCCAGACCCCAAAACCATGTCCTTCCAGACCCTAAACCAGGTCCTTCCAGACCCCAAAACCAGGTCTTTCCAGACCCCAAACCATGTCCTTCCAGACCCCAAACCAGGTCCTTCCAGACCCTAAACCATGTCCTTCCAGACCCCAAAACCATGTCCTTCCAGACCCCAAACCATGTCCTTCCAGACCCCAAAACCATGTCCTTCCAGACCCCAAACCATGTCCTTCCAGACCCCAAAACCATGTCCTTCCAGACCCCAAAACCATGTCCTTCCAGACCCCAAAACCAGGTCCTTCCAGACCCTAAACCATGTCCTTCCAGACCCCAAACCATGTCCTTCCAGACCCCAAACCAGGTCCTTCCAGACCCCAAAACCATGTCCTTCCAGACCCCAAACCAGGTCCTTCCAGACCCCAAACCAGGTCCTTCCAGACCCCAAAACCATGTCCTTCCAGACCCCAAACCAGGTCCTTCCAGACCCCAAACCAGGTCCTTCCAGACCCCATAACCATGTCCTTCCAGACCCCAAACCAGGTCCTTCCAGACCCCAAAACCATGTCCTTCCAGACCCCAAACCATGTCCTTCCAGACCCCAAACCAGGTCCTTCCAGACCCCAAAACCAGGTCCTTCCAGACCCCAAACCAGGTCCTTCCAGACCCTAAACCATGTCCTTCCAGACCCCAAACCAGGTCCTTCCAGACCCCAAACCATGTCCTTCCAGACCCTAAACCAGGTCCTTCCAGACCCCAAACCAGGTCCTTCCAGACCCCAAACCATGTCCTTCCAGACCCCAAACCAGGTCCTTCCAGACCCTAAACCATGTCCTTCCAGACCCCAAACCAGGTCCTTTCAGACCAAAACCATGTCCTTCCAGACCCCAAAACCAGGTCCTTCCAGACCCCAAACCAGGTCCTTTCAGACCAAAACCATGTCCTTCCAGACCCCAAACCAGGTCCTTCCAGACCAAAACCATGTCCTTCCAGACCCCAAACCAGGTCCTTCCAGACCCCAAACCAGGTCCTTCCAGACCCCAAAACCAGGTCCTTCCAGACCCCAAAACCATGTCCTTCCAGACCCCAAAACCATGTCCTTCCAGACCCCAAACCAGGTCCTTCCAGACCCCAAAACCAGGTCCTTCCAGACCCCAAAACCAGGTCCTTCCAGACCCCAAAACCATGTCCTCTCTGCCTCCCCCGAGGAGAACGTGGCCTCCGGGCCAGCGGGAAGGATCCCTCAGCCCCAACGCCGCTCCCGACGTTCTGCCTTTCCTGCCCAGCTCCTCCCTCACCCAGGCAAGAAGGAGAAGGAAAGAGAAGGTTGATGAGCCCAAAATGTTGCCTGCAAGCAGCTCAGAAGCAGCGGGGGCTTCACCCAGAGCCACACACACACACACACACACAAAAAAGCTTTGCATGCACCTCTCACGGACACCTAAAGGAGGTTTCCGCTACGCTCCTTCATTTTTTATTTTTATTAAAAAAAAAAAAAAACTCTGACAAACAGGAAGAAAAGAAAAGTAGGAATCCTAACCCAAGAGGTGGTTGAAATCCCCTGGAAGTCGCAGCTTCAGGAGCTAGGGAAGGAGCCTTGGAGGCAGCTCTGTGGAGTGCATACCTGCTGTGCATTGGTTGCAAGCGTCTGGATCTGCCCCTGGACTACCTGGGTGCCTGACACGGGTTGGGCTAAGCGGATATACTGCAGCTGGCCAGCATTCAACTGGACCTGGAGACAGGTGGAGGGGGCAGGGAAAGAAAATGAAACAGGTCACTCTGCACCCTCAACACACAGCAAAATTCCCTGCTCGATTCCACCGTGGAGATGGAGTTACGGGGGAGCTTTCTCCACGGAATTCCGAAGGGTTCCCAGCAGGAATCACCACAAGGGACCCTAAAGGCAAAACCCCAGGGCACAGAGCTCCAGGATATCCCTGAGGCACCACATTCCTCCTTTTTTTCCAGGCTGGGAAGGGTCAGTTAGTAGCTAAAGCATATTAATGGCTCAGTTTCTCAGAGATTTGGAAGCACTTTTGGTTACAAGGATTAAAGTTTTACTCCTTTGAGGCAGCATTTCACATCAACTGTTAGGAGCTGGCAGCACCAAATCATACCCTGCACCCCCCTAGCATATCCTGCACCCCTATCAATCATACCCTGCCAAAAAAATTAAGGAATAAAAAGGAATTTTCACCATAAATAAAGCCAGCAAAGATGGCAAACCCCAAAGATATTTTTGGAGGCTTTGAAGGCAGCTCTCTGCCAACACCTGTCAAGTCCCACCTGGCAGAAGCTCAGCTTTTTGGTGTCAGTGCTTCATGTGAGAGATTCAACCCCAAATTTATTCCCTAAATCCCTTAGTTTTGGGAGGTTGGATGCTTGGGAATGTGGGACACGAAGAAAATACAGGTAACACTGTTAATACACACCTGGGAGCAATAAAAATGTCACACTGCTGGGTTTTCCTTCTGTTATTTACCTTCACAACATTGAGATTCAGAGCTTTGAGGGTAATTTTATCAAAAAAAAAGAGTATTTTTTTCTTTTTAAGAAGGGGAAAGAACACACACAACACTCTAAAAACCTGCTGACTGAGAAAGAAGTGCCTGGAACGTGCTCCTGGCATTTCCACAAAAGCCACCAACTCCCTCATTTGTGTCTGAAAGCTCCAAAATGATTTCAAGAACAAATAAAACTCCCCCTGAGCAACAGAACTTCAATAAAGAATTGGTTTCTGCACTGAGATCTGCAGGGAGGTCAAGTTTTCCATGCTGGGGGATTAGGTTTTAATTCCATCATTAAATGATGGTGGAAGAGATTTGGGAAAAGTTCTTCCAGCAAGGAGAGGAAGCTCCAAAGAAACTGCCCAAAATGAGCTCTGGGTAAGACAAAGATTAAAATTTAACATAAAATTCAAACAATTATCACTTCATTGATGGATTCACTTCCAGTTTTTCTCTGTTAAAAATTCACTTTTCCACTGGAATAAAGAGCAACAGGGAGAGTTCACAGCAGCAGGAACATGTGGAAAACCAGGAATAAGATGCTCCCAACACTCCAGAGGCATTTCCAGTTTCAGGAGAGAGTTTCCAACTCCAAGACTCTTTGCTGGGTCCTCAGAGTGCACAGAGGTGTCAGAAGATGGCTCTGACTGTGCCAAGAGAGGAAATAAGGGAAAAAAAAATAAGAAAAGCAAAGCAGGAAGAGCAGAACAGAGCAAGGACTGGAATTTTGTGGGGCCAAATCCAAGTTTTTCTCCAAGTTTTATTTTATTTCGCTTGCTGGAAGCTCCTTCAGCATCAACCGTGGTTCTTCAACAGAAGAATCTTCCTGGTTGCAGCCAAACAGGATCTCTGCTGGAAGGGGGCTGGGAATTGGGATTATTCCATCCCACATTGCTGGTTTGCAGTCTTGGAGCTGGCAGGGATCCAGGTATTCCCAAAAAGATTCCACACTGCTCCTGAGGAGCAGCCACAGCTCCCTGTTCTCCCGCAATGCCAGGAAAGAGGGAGGAAAAAGCAAATTCTTGGTCAAAACCAGACCCTAAAACCCCTCCAGTCTGTCCAGAACCACAGGATCACTTCCCAAAGGATCCCCCTGGATTTTCTTCAGGAGGTTTTGGCCCTGAACAGCTCCTTTGTGAGGAATTCTTTCTCCCAAGAGATGTCCAAGCCCCTTTCTGTAGTTCCAGCATTCTCTGGAGACAGCTGGGACAAATCTGAGCTCTTCTGTTCTTGCTGAGGTTCCACGGGAGATCTCCTTCCACAATTCTTTGAGGAACAAGATTTTCACAAGGAAAAGAAGAGGAAAAAAAAGAAATGGAAAAGAAAAAAAAAAAGAAATGGACAAGAAAATGCGGAGAAGAAAAAGGGTTCCTTGTAGTAAAAAAAAAAAAAAAAAAAAAAAAGACAATTTGGGAATTTCTTCCTTCCTGATCAACACCTGAAGGCAGCAGGAATCAGCTGAAGACTCAAAAGATGAAAAGAGCTGGAAGAATCTGGCAGCTCCCCCAATCCAAACCCTTTCCAAGATGCTCTGACCACGAGCAGAGGGAAGCTCAGCAAGGCTGGAGGGGCAAAATCTGTGTGAAAGCTCCAATTTCACAGCAAAACTGAAATCCAAGTGAAACGTCTGGCCCTGGGTGACCTTTGGGTTCTGCAACACAGAACTGGCTGATTTTTATTTTTTTTTTCCTCTAACAGGTGTGATGTTTTCCAGCTGGAAACCAAAAGCCACAGCTTTGTTGTAATTCTAAGCTGATGTGACTTTTCTCACCTCTGTGTTTACTTAGACACATTTCAGAAAGTTTGGGTTATGCTGGGCACCCAAAATCCCATTTTTAAGTCTGATGTAAAAGTGAGGATGCACCTCCTGGTTCTGCAAAGCCATTCCTCCAAGCAGCTCCAAATATTTTGGAGAAATATTTCTTTTAACATCAAAGTTTATTAATAACTCCCAGATGGCAACTTTCCCACTCAGCCTGCCAGGCCACGACTTCAGATTGCAGAGGCACAACCAAGTAAAGGCAAAAGAAATGAATTCTCTTTTATTCAAACCAGGCTGTGGTGAAGAACTGAGGTTTAGCCAGGAAATATTTGATTTATTGCTTCCTAATCACAACTATTTCACTTAGGGGAAGGTGTTTGGGGTGGGCAACGAGTCTGGACTAAATGAGTTAAGATTTATTTCCCCCTTCATGTCACACTTGGTCGGTTTTCCTAAGTGCAGGAACCACACCACTCAATCCAAACTTCCTCTGCCAGTTAACAAAGCAAACAGAAACAAGCCTCATGCTCACAAATTTGCTCAGGGGAACTTTTTCCCTTTCCCACCTTTCCTCCTGGCCAAATCTTACCGGGATTTGCTGGATTTCTCCCGTGTTGGTGATGATTTGCTGCATCACTTGCATGGTTTGTCCTGTGCCGCTCTGACCCTGCTGGCTCTGGCCCTGGGGCTGGGCCTGCACGATCTGGACCTGCTGCCCCTCTCCCACCTGCATTGTCACAGGGGTGGTCTGCACAAAAAAAAACAGGGATGAGGATCCAGGAGGTGGAAAATCCATGAGATGTCAGGATTGGGGCGGACTGAGCCTGTCCTGCACCCAATGATCCTTGCTGGGGTTGGGGCAGGCCTGTCCTACACCCACGAATTGTGGGGATTAAATCACCACAGATGGAGCTCAGAGCCTGGGGAGGCACTTTCCTGAAGGATCCCACCCAGGAACAGAAGCAGGAACCACATTTGGCCCAGGAGAGCTGAGGTTGTCCCACAGAAATGTCCAAGGTAAGGCAGGACAAGGACTGGAACAACTTGGGACAGCAGAAGGTTCTCAATCATGGAAGAAGGTGAGATTTCACTTCCTTCCCTCTCAACTCATCCCATGGGTTAAATCCATGATTTCCATTGATGTTCCTGAGCAATCCATCCCTGTGGATGTCCCTCAGGCCTGGCTCACCTGGCCCTGCTGGCAGGGCTGTCCTAGACCCAGATTAAATCATCACAGATGGAGCTCAGAGCCTGGGGAGGCACTTTCCTGGAAGATCCCACCCAGGAAGAGAAGCAGGAACCACATTTGGCCCAGGAGAGCTGAGGTTGTCCCACAGAAATGTCCAAGGTAAGGCAGGACAAGGACTGGAACAACTTGGAAGGTTCTCGATCATGGAAGAGGGTGAGATTTCACTTCCTTCCCTCCCAACTCATCCCATGGGTTAAACCCATGACTTCCATTGATGTTTCTGAGCAATCCATCCCTGTGGATGTCCCTCAGGCCTGGCTCACCTGGCCCTGCTGGGGCTGGGGCAGGCCTGTCCTAGACCCAGATTAAATCACCACAGCTGGAGCTCAGAGCCTGGGGAGGCACTTTCCTGGAAGATCCCACCCAGGAAGAGAAGCAGGAACCACATTTGGCCCAGGAGAGCTGAGGTTGTCCCACAGAAATGTCCAAAGTAAGGCAGGACAAGGACTGGAACAATTGGGACAATGGAAGGTTCTCAGTCATGGAAGAAGGTGAGATTTAAGTTCCTTCCCTCCCAACTCACCCCATGGGTTAAACCCATGACTTCCATTGATGTTCCTGAGCAATCCATCCCTGTGGATGTCCCTCAGGCCTGGCTCACCTGGCCCTGCTGGGGCTGGGCGATGATGATCTGGCCCGGCTGGATGGTGGTGGTGGTGGCCGTGGTGGTCTGCTGGCCCTGCTGCTGGCCCTGCACCTGCACTGCTGCTGGCTGCTGGGCCAGGGTGAAGTAATACTGCACGGGCTCGGCCGGGGTGACGGCCTGGCGCACCTCCTCCTGCAGGGAAACACCGGGAAATTGGGATGGGAACGTGGCACC
The DNA here is from genome assembly GCF_024509145.1 of Vidua macroura. Classification (NCBI taxonomy): domain Eukaryota; kingdom Metazoa; phylum Chordata; class Aves; order Passeriformes; family Viduidae; genus Vidua; species Vidua macroura. The sequence goes on along the minus strand of NC_071595.1, from coordinate 1,649,454 downwards.
CGCCCGCCCCACAGCCACACATCCCCCCCCAAACACATCCTGTGGGAAAGGAGCTTCAACACCTCCCTCAGAACAGTTCAACCAAGTCAGTGTGAGCTGATAAAAGCTCCTTTGTTTGGCTCTTGTGGAAATCAGGAACTCAATAAAGAGTGGGTAATGTGGAGTCGCCGCTGAGGTGGAGTCACGGTGAGGAGGAGGAAATGAATGGAATTACCAAAGTTGAAAGCCATGGAACTTCCTCATGGGTGAATTCCAGCACTGGAGCAATTGCAAATGCCCCAGGAAAACTGACTTTCCTGAAGGATCCCACCCAGGAACAGGAGCAGGAACCACATTTGGCCCAGGAGAGCTGAGGTTGTCCCACAGAAATGTCAGACAGGGCCTCCTCTGTCACCCAACCCCTCTCCTGAGCTGTGTTCCCAACCCTCCACCGAACTCTGATGTCAATAAAAGTCATGGATTTGATGCTCGCTGTCGTGCCTGGAGTTATTTATTTAAATCCAGCTTTTCCAGGCTGACAACCATTCCCTGCTGTGGGAGGAGGGATATCTGAGCAGTGGGAAGAACCAGAGGCTCTGCTCTGCCTCCCTGGCAGCAGCAACGATGCTTTCTTTCATCTCAGGAGAGAAAAGCCCCTCATGATCAACAATATTCCAGGATTTTCACGGATTATGGGATGTAAATACTCCAGGATCAGAATTTCTGAGCTCCCCAGAGCAGTTGGGTGAGGGCAGATGCAGCTCCCAGACGTTCACTCCATGGCAGAAGGCGTAAACAATCCTCTCCCAGCCACCTCGAGTTCACAGCTGAGAGTGTAGGATGTTTACACGTGCTACAGCATGGGACATTCCCACTTCCAACAGCCTGCTGGAATCCCTGCTTTTCTGAGCCTTGCTCATGGATTCCCCTTCAGTTGATCCAGCTGGGCAGGAAAAGGAAAATTCACATTAAACAGGAGCATGTCTGGGTGAGCATCGGGCTGGAGTGAGGAGTTTGTTGGCTTAGAAGCTGTTTTTTTGGGGAGCAGAACAACTCAGGAGTTACTCCTGGGAGCTTTCCCAGAGTAAGAATCTCAAAGATTCAAGCTGGTTGTAAAAAAAAAAGACCAACTTTGAGCCTGGCTCTCAGGGCAAACATCATCACAACCACCACCAAACACAACATGTCCTTCTCCTGCAGCTCCCTGTTATTCCCATTCCTCTGAAGGAAGGAGTGATAAGAATTAAAATATATTTTCACCAGGGCAGGTTTGCAGTGAACCAGCAACCCACAAGTGCTGGGGCAGCTCTAAACCCAGTCCTTAGGTTATTTCTGGAGTGCTCCAATCCCCAATTCCAGCTGAATCCTAAAATAATGAAGACTGAGACCTCCTCTGAGCATCTGTTCCAGACTCAATCCCATTTGCCTGTTTTAAATCCAAATCTGCTTCCAGTCCCTCCTATCCCAGCATTTGCCATCTTTTATTTCCAAGCCACAGCTGGAGTTCCCAGAGTAGCACAACACCAGGATTTCATTCCCAGCTCCTCCAAGAACCCACACTGCCTTGTCAAATAAGAGATAAAATAAAGATTATAGGGAAAAAAAAAAAAATCCAGGAACAAGCAGCTGCTTTTCCACAGGATTTTCCCTGTAAATCCTTAACCTACATTCCTAGGGGGCATTTAGTTCTCCACACAACTTTTCCTGCTGGAAAAAGCATTCCTGGTGATCACAGATGGGTGAGGAACATCTGCCCAGCCTCATTTCCACCCAAAACTCCCCAGGATTTCCTGGCTGGGATGGATCAGCAGTTACCCCCAGGTGCTGTAACACACTCCTGAAGTGCTCCAGGAAAATTCCTCACATTCCAGAGCTTGGATGTTCTACAATCACAATGTCCTGATGTGGATCAAGCAAGGAGAAGACACAGGGAATGCTCTCCCCTCCCAAACATGGTGCATTGCTAAAAATAGAAAAGTACAGGAATGAGGCACCTCAAGAAAAAAAATGGATTTCCAATGCCAGAATGGAAATTTCAATTATTCCAACTGTAAAAGAAGTTAAAGAACAGCAGCTGTGGGGGCAGTTTTGTCTTTTAATTAACACCAAACCATGAGTTTGGGAGAAATCATGAGGATTTATGTTGATATTTCTATTTTATGGCATGCTGATTTTAACCTCAGGAGCAGCAGGATGGACTCTCTATATTGGGATATAGAAAAAGTGTTTTCCTTATTTTCTAAACCTTCTGGAAATCAGGATGGGAAGTTAAACCCAGCTCAGGGCACCATCCCAAAGGAAGAGGTGTGGATTCCCTGTTCCCTCCTTTCATTGTCACTCCAGGACACTTCCAGGCAAAAAAATCAAGGAGCAGCCTCCAAAATCCAGCTCCAAATGGGAATGCTGCTGTGTACACTCAGAGCAGACAGAAATTTCCACGCTAGCCAGGATTTAAAGTGGAATAAAGGAAAAAAAATCCAAGAGACAAACTTCCAAGGAGGATATTCCCCATTTTTTTGGAACAACTTGGATTTCTCCACACTGCAAACCTTCAGAAGTAGCAGAAAAAAGAGTTGTTTTAAGAATTATTTGAATTTTCCCTTTTTATTGCAGGAGCAAGGAGCACTCAGAGCAGACAGAAATTTCCATGCTAACCTGGATTTAGAGTGGAATAAGAAAAAAAAATTCCAAGACACAAACTTCCAAGCCAGGATATTCCCCATTTTTTTGGGACAACTTGGATTTGTCCACACTGCAAACCTTCTGAAGTAGCAGGAAAAGAAGAGTTTTAAGAATTATTTGAATTTTCTCTTTTTATTGCAGGAGCAAGGAGCACTCAGAGCAGACAGAAATTTCCACGCTAGCCAGGATTTAAAGTGGAATAAAGGAAATAAAAAAATCCAAGACACAAACTTCCAAGCCAAGATATTCCCCAAATTCCCCATTTTTTTGGGACAACTTGGATTTGTCCACACTGCAAACCTTCAGAATTAGCAGAGAAAAGAGTTGTTTTAGAGTGGAATAAGGGGAAGAAAAATCCAAGAGACAAACTTCCAAGCCAGGATATTCCCCATTTTTTTGGGACAACTCAGATTTCTCCACACTGCAAACCTTCAGAAGTAGCAGAAAAAAATTGTTTTAAGAATTAATTGAATTTTCCCTTTTTATTGCAGGAGCAAGGAGCACTCAGAGCAGACAGAAATTTCCACGCTAGCCAGGATTTAGAGTGGAATAAGAAAAAAAATCCAAGTCACAAACTTCCAAGCCAGGATATTCCCCATTTTTTTGGGACAACTTGGATTTCTCCACACTGCAAACCTTCAGAATTAGCAGAAAAACTGAGTTGTTTTAACAATTATTTGAATTTTTTCTTCTTATTGCAGGAGCAAGGAGCACTCAGAGCAGACAGAAATTTCCATGCTAACCTGGATTTAGAGTGGAATAAGGGGAAGAAAAATCCAAGACACAAACTTCCAATCCAAGATATTCCCCATTTTTTTGGGACAACTTGGATTTTCCACACTGCAAACCTTCTGAAGTAGCAGGAAAGGAAGAGTTTTAAGAATTATTTGAATTTTCTCTTTTTATTGCAGGAGCAAGGAGCACTCAGAGCAGACAGAATTTTCCACGCTAACCTGGATTTAGAGTGGAATAAGGGGAAGAAAAATCCAAGACACAAACTTCCAAGCCAAGATATTCCCCATTTTTTTGGGACAACTTGGATTTCTCCACACTGCAAACCTTCAGAATTAGCAGAAAAAAATGGTTTTAAGAATTATTTGAATTTTCTCTTTTTATTGCAGGAGCAAGGAGCAGAAAAAAATGGTTTTAAGAATTAATTGAATTTTCTCTTCTTATTGCAGGAGCAAGGAGCACTCAGAGCAGACAGAATTTTCCATGCTAACCTGGATTTAGAGTGGAATAAGGGGGAAAAAATCCAAGAGACAAACTTCCAAGCCAGGATATTCCCCATTTTTTTGGGACAACTCGGATTTCTCCACACTGCAAACCTTCAGAATTAGCAGGAAAAGAAGAGTTTTAAGAATTATTTGAATTTTCTCTTCTTATTGCAGGAGCAAGGAGCACTCAGAGCAGACAGAAATTTCCACGCTAGCCAGGATTTAGAATGGAATAAAGGAAAAAAAATCCAAGTCACAAATTTCCAAGCCAGGATATTCCCCATTTTTTTGGAACAACTTGGATTTGTCCACACTGCAAACCTTCAGAATTAGCAGAAAAACTGAGTTGTTTTAACAATTATTTGAATTTTCTCTTTTTATTGCAGGAGCAAGGAGCAGAAAAAAATGGTTTTAAGCATTATTTGAATTTTCTCTTTTTATTGCAGGAGCAGGGAGCAGAATTATAAAAAGAGGGGACCCAGAGTTTTTATCCAGCAGGAAAAGGGATGAGAATTCCCTGGAGCTCGCTGAGAGCAGCAGCCTGCTGCTGCAAACATCCGACTGAAAGCTCCTTCCAGAACCTTCCAGCTTCCAGTCAAGGATGTTTACAGAGGCCCTGGCTGCCCCGAGGGGCTTTTTGAACCCACAACTGATAAAATATCAATTTTTTTTTAAGTTAAATTTGTCCCACTGGCAGCGTTGGGGATCAGAAGTGTTCAGCAGTGGGTTGGGTTTGTTGGTGAGATTGGTGTGATCTCACTAAATCTTTATTTTTACAAAAAAAAAAACGGATTTTTTTTAGTTTTCTTTATGATTTTTGGGTTTATTTAAGAATTTAATCTTAAATTCTTAAATAAAGATTTTTTTTTTACAAAAAAAACCGGATTTTTTTTAGTTTTCTTTGTGATTTTTGGTTTTATTTAAGAATTTGGGTTTATTTAAGAATTTAATCTCCACTGAATCTTTATTTTTACAAAAAAAAACGGATTTTTTTTAGTTTTCTTTATGATTTTTGGGTTTTATTTAAGAATTTGGGTTTATTTAAGAATTTAATCTCCACTAAATCTTTATTTTTACAAAAAAAAACCGGGTTTTTTTTAGTTTTCTTTGTGATTTTTGGGTTTATTTAAGAATTTGGGTTTATTTAAGAATTTAATCTCCACTAAATCTTTATTTTTACAAAAAAAAACGGTTTTTTTTTTAGTTTTCTTTGTGATTTTTGGGTTTTATTTAAGAATTTAAGACGCTGAAATTGAAGGATTTAGAACCTTGAAATGAAAGAATTGAAAATTTTGAATTAAAGACTTTAAAAACCTGAAATTAGAGAATTTAAAAAACTTAATTTTAAGAATTTATAAACTTGAAATTAAAGAATTTAAAAACTGAAATTTAAGAATTTATAAACTTGAAACTAAAGAATTTAAAAACTTGAAATCAAAGAATTGAAAACCTTGAAATTTAAGAATTTAAAACCTTGAAATGAAAGAATTTAAAAACTTGAAATGAAAGAATTTAAAAAATTGAATTTTAAGAATTTATAAACTTGAAATTAAAGAATTAAAAAAACTGAAATTTAAGAATTTATAAAACTGAATTTTAAGAATTTATAAACGTGAAATTAAAGAATTCAAAAACTTCAAATCTAAGAATTTAAAAACTTGAAATTAAAGAATTTAAAAAACTGAATTTTAAGAATTTAAAAAACTAAAATTTAAGAATTGAAAAACGTGAAATTTAAGAATGTAAAAACTTGAAAGAATTTAAAAACCTGGAATTTAAGAATTAAAAAACTGAAATTTAAGAATTTAAAAAACTGAATTTTAAGAATGTAAAAACATGAAATTAAAGAATTGAAAAACGTGAAATTAAAGAATTTAAAACCTTGAAATTAAAGAATTTAAAACCTTGAAATTTAAGAATTTAAACCTTGAAATTAAAGAATTTAAAAACGTGAAATTTAAGCATTTAAAACCTTGAAATTTAAGAATTTCAGAACGTGAAACCCACAGGAAATAAAGAACAAACCTGACGTTTAAATCCGCGTTTCTGGAGCGCCTCTGTTCCCATCCGAGGCTGAGAAAAGGAGGAAAAAAATCGGAATTTTGGGCGCTCACCTGCCTTTTTGGAGGCTTCAGCTCATCCCTGGGGACGATGTCGATGAGGAAATCGAACTGATCGAACTTGGTGATGGCCATGGCGATGTCATTCCTCTGCAAGAGCAGAAAAAAAATAAAAATATCATTCCTCAGCCCCAGGAATAGCAAAGAAATGGAATTTTGGGGGGTTTAAAGTGAAGGGAAAAAAAAGAGGGAATGGTTCTTGTAAATGGCAGGTGGAAATTGGAGTTTGTGCTGAGGGAAGTTGTCAATATGGGCAATAAAAAAGGGGTTTTAGGAATTTTTTAGGAATTTTTTAGGAATTTAGTAATTTTTAGTAATTGAGTAATTTTTTAGTAATTTTTTAGTAATTTAGTAATTTAATAATTTTTTAGTAATTTAGTAATTTAGTGATTTTTTAGTAATTTAGTAATTTTTTAGTAATTTTTTAGTAATTTTTTAGTAATTTTTTAGTAATTTAGTAATTTAGCAATTTTTTAGTAATTCAGTAATTTAGTAATTTTTAGTAAGTTAGTAATTTTTTAGTAAATTTTTAGTAATTTTTTAGTAATTTAGTAATTTAGTAATTTAGTAATTTTTAGTAATTTAGTAATTTTTTAGTAATTTTTTATTAATTTTTTAGTAATTTAGTAATTTAGTAATTTAGTAGTTTTTAGTAATTTAGTAATTTAGTAAGTTTTAGTAATTTAGTAATTTTTTAGCAATTTTTTACTAATTTAGTAATCTTTTAGTAATTTAGTAATTTTTTAGTAATTTTTAGTAATTTAGTAATTTAGTAATTTTTAGAAATTTAGTAATTTTTTAGTAATTTTTTAGTAATTTTTTAGTAATTTAGTAATTTAGTTAGTAATTTTTTAGTAATTTAGTAATTTTTAGTAATTTTTTAGTAATTTAGTAATTTTTTAGTAATTTAGTAATTTAGTAATTTTTAGTAATTTTTAGTAATTTTTTAGTAATTT